>NW_013532721.1:2511417-2535846 GCF_000836235.2 Papilio xuthus
CGGTAAGGCCACGAGACCAAACTAGCATATATGATGACAAACTTAAATTTTATGTTGGTTTTATCTACCTAATATCTGTCATCCGCGTCGAACACTTTTAGTAAATTTTGAAAAATGGTTTGATGCAAGGTGTCAAATGAATGTAACAGAAGTAGTTTATTCCAAATTGTATCACAAGTATATAGAGATAGAGTTCAATTTTGTCAAATGTACCGATATTTTTGAGCACCTTGACTGCTTCGTTACTTATGACGCTGTGGCTGCTACGATATTTATGAGCATCTTGCATGTACTCATATATTTGACGCTGTGTATGTACCGATGTATTTGAGCAGGGTGAATGTATCTATTATTTTGAGGACTTTTGTTGTACCGATATAATTGATTACTTTTGATGTACCTATATATTTGCATATCTTGTCTGTTACGATCTATATGACGCTGACTGTTCCTTATGTAGTAAATACTATTGTTGAATTTTTGTTCTCTTCCTATGTATTAAAAATAAATCAAAGTTAGGACAAAATATATATTTAATTCATATTAATTACAATCGACAATCATTGACTAAATTAGATTGCCTTGACTTGTATGAGGGTATAGTAGTATTCAAACTTTATGGCGGCTCCAAATATTGCATGTGGTGCTGTTTAGAACATAATTTTAAGTACCAGCCAGTTGCAAAGGGATGCGGTGGCAAGGCATCCCTTTACTTGCTTTTTATCTGATGTACGCTCTTAGATATTCACGAGCAGCTCTCGTTTAAATCCAACAATATGTGGTATAAAATTTGTACGTACTTATTACTTATACATTCTAAAGAAATATAAAATCGATTTAAGCAAATCAAATGATAAAAACCCTTGAACACGACCACAGTTGACATATTTAAAATTGTGCAGAACAGCGCAGCGTTTTTTTATTTATTAAAAAATTAAGAGTATATTAAAAACAAAAATACATCTATAGTATACAAATTAGAGTTACCATGATGATGGCAAAACCAAGTGTTGTCTGTCAGAGAGCGGGATTAACTGGCAATTACAGTGCTCAGTGCGGGGCTTTGTAACGCGACGCCCTGACTTGCGAGCTCCCGAACGTGTTTCAATTTCGTTACACTTTACCCTGTACTCTCCAACACTCCACGTATTGTTTGGATTTTCCTTTTGCAATCACCTTAAGAGATTATACGATACCGGAAACAATGTTGCCAACTTAATTAATTAAAAAACAATGCATTTTATATATAGTATGTATCTTTTCAATTATCTTTTTTAATTAATTAAAAAAATGTTGGAATAAATACGTAATTAAAAAGAAGATTTTTATTATTTAATTCACAATACTAAAAAATAATATCTTTTGATAATTGTTATTAAAAAGGTTAACCTTATTGTTATATTAAACTTAAGAAAACTAAATAGCTTCGAAGAAATATTTACAAAGTAAAACATGAATTCTTATTGTATCTTAAACATAATCGTTTGCGTTGTTTAACAGAACTTTGTTATACTTAAAACTTTTAATAAGCGTAAAGTTGAACTGAATTGAATAGAACTTTGTAACAGTTACGGCATCAAACTTTCCATGTGCAACTTTATATTTTCATGTTAAGAAAAAAAAATTGTTTAATTAACTTTATACTTAATATTCTAATATTTAATTATATACGATTTAACAGTTGTAGAGCCCGCTTTAACATCTTCGCACGAATTGTCCCGGCTCGCCCGGTGAAATACCACGACCACACAGAAGACAGGCGTGAAGTGGAAGCTATTCCGCGTTTCGTCTGATGAGTGTGCGTCCCGAAAGCCTAATTTAGTCCACTTTCCCTTCCCACCCTTTTTCTTATGAGGAAAGGTTGGGAAGTGAAAATGGACTTTCTGGATGAGAGGATTTATGGGAAAATATTTTCTTTCTGTGCATCCTCTCCTCCGTCGATTAAAGGTAGGCAAAGCATGCAATTGCGTATGTCTATGGGCAACGGACACTTCGCTATTTCGGCGATTTCAGGTGGCTCGTTTGCCACCTTATAATATAAAAAAACCTTTTTATACCACGAGTATAACACCCGGCCCGGATTATTGTTCAATTTAACCTATTAAAAACATTATTATACGTAGACTTGTGAAATGAGTTCTTGACCAATAAATAATGTAGTGTGGTGATACATATTTATGGTAAAACATAAAACCGCTTTGACGTCCATTATATCCTTCATCGGCGTTCAATGGGTTAAAACACGTGTTAAATTATGTCTTACTATATTTTTTTGATTAATATGTAACATTAGCGTTCAATACCCGTTGTTTAACGCGGCCCTGTTCGTTATTAAACTTTTAATAAGCGTAAAGTTAAAATGAATAGTACTTCGTAATAATTCTAACATAAAGCTTTTAAAGTTAAATTTTCCTTTAGTCGTCCCAAGGGCAAGGAAACAATATTTGTATAACTTTTAATAAGTTACGTTAATCGTGTTACCGATCCGCCTTGCGGTACATTATTTTGAAACACTCAAAGTACTAAAACTATGTTAAGACTGAAATAAATATAAAATATTTATTACGATGATTTTTTTTCAAATCTTTATACTTCTATAATATATTTTGACTACTAGGTTTGGGCCATGACTAGCGGAATTTAAAAAAAAAGAATAGCCAATTAGTTCTTCCAGACTATGTTCCATGCAACAATTCTGGAGATACCTTTTAACAAACAACCATCCATCCAAATTTTTCCATTTATAATACTAGTTACATTGGCAGTAGTATTCTTCACCTTGACTCTTGTCGTTAAATATTTTAATCTCAGTTTTGTACCTATGTTAAGGTATAAATTAAAAGCATAAAGTACGTCCTATTTAGTTTAGTTTACTAGAAGTGTTCAAAACGAAAGCTATAGCTTGATATAAACGTGTGATAATGGTATGCAATTGTATAGCGTAATTACATGTTAATCGGTTTAATATATAACCAATAGGCGGCAATTAACAATCAATTAACATGCCCAGCGTGCATAATATGTCATCAATCAATACGTGACGCCTAAACTAGCTGCGCTTAGAAATCCTGACCTTGCTTTATAAGTTTATCAAGAGCAATATTTATTGATTAAAAAAAAATAAACCCGAATTACTCCGAACCGGCCAATTCGTGCAAAAATGTTAAAGCGAGCTCTACCACACAATCCCATATCTTACTAATGTTATAGATGGAAATATAAGGATAGATGGATTGTTGGATTTTTGTAAAAAGGAATCACCAGTGCTGGATGAACCTCGCTTCGATTTGTCATAGATGTAGAACACAGATCTGGAAGAACAGATAAGCTACAAGTTTTTGTTTATTTCCGCGCGTACGGTGTCGCGTGCGACAGCTAATATGTACATAAAAACAGCCATATACTGTGTATTGATAACTGTGTCCCATTTATTTTCCATTTAATTTCATTGCACCTTTGACATCTTAAATCATTTCTGTTTATTCTCTAACAGTTCTTACTCATAGTGGTGCCCGCTTTGCTTTCTCTGACAAGTACCTATTAGTGAGAATTAATTACATATAAATATATTTCAATACTTTTTAAAATATATTTTTAAATATTTAGATGTTTCTGTTAAGAAAAAACAAAACTTCAGTAAACTTGAAATCAAATTATCGAATTATTAACATAAATAAACTTATTTGCCTAAATAAATTATTAACGAGCGAGGTTCCCATCGGTCGGTGACATGTACACCGACATCTAGTGGGAAAAATGTTGCTGTCACATTCCGCCGCATAGATGTAGTACGCCAGGTAGTTGATAGATGTCGCTGTTTTAAACTAAAGAAATAAATACAAAAATATTTTATTTCTTTCATCTTGGCAATAATTTTGCATCAGTTTTTTTGTTTTTCTAGTGTGCTTAATAATTATTTTACACCCTAAAATTGCCATTTAGTTTATTCGATACTTTAGAATTTAAAGTATTTGATACACATATGTAAATATATATTTTTTGCTCTTTTATGGGTTTTAAAATCAATCTATGAATTTATACACATCGAAGTCATCACAGCGGTAAACGATGATGGCATAAAATTGAGGGTTCATAACTAGAATACGTTCCCGTTGAATTATTACCTTTATCGAAAACAGTAAAATTTTAAAAAGAATAAGAGTTCGAATCTATTCTTTTAAGTTAAAGCCACCGCATAGTTGTTGGAAGTGAAAAATTCGCCTCAAATTAAAGCGAAACGAAATCAGTCGTGGTAATTGCTGGGCACTTGCAGCGTTCTCTAATATATTGTAAAAGTTCCGTCGGTCTGCACACAGCGGTGGCTCGCTTCCCTCCTGATAACAATGCGTCCGTGACATTGAGCGATAGTCCAGCCCGTTACCTCAACTGTTGCCGGATTTTCTGCAACGCCAGAATGCATTGCACGTTTTTGTAAATAATGCATCAAACTTTTTATACACCCCACAAGAACTTACAAACTAAAAAAAAGACATAGTGTAATATAATAGATGCATAGCGCAGAAGAGATCTGCAAATTAAAAAAGATGGACAAGTCATAGATAAATCTACAGTCTCTAAGTAGTGCACACATCTGTTATGCGGATGTCTTTGGGCAATGGTGTCTTCACTATTTTAACGAATTACGTTGGCCGCTTGGTCGTATATCACCTTATACGTATTTAAAAAAAAGTGAAAAATATCTTGCCCAAATCCGACTTCAAGCAGCTTCAATGGAATTTTTTTATGATTATACTAGCTGTAACCCGCAATCCGTCCACGCTTAATTAGTAGCCTATGTGTTCTTCTATGTTCTACATCTATGCCAAATACAAGAGATTCCAAGAGATACCTTCTCACAATCCAAATATCCGTAGTTATAATATTAGTAAGAAGGTAGATGATGTAATATCGTGGTAATAGGTTTTAGTTCAAGAAGTGCAATTTAAATCGCCAATCAGCTCTAGTCAGAACTTTGGCGTCCACAATCGGCTCTGGTAAATAGCGTTTTTGTGTCGCCGCGGGCTTCGGGGGCGCTGAACGTACGGGTACACGTTAAATGTTTGATTCGATTGCCGTTTGCCCCGACCTCAGTTTCCATCTCTATTACTACTGGTAAAAGTTAAAAATAAGCGGTAATTGCAGTAAAGGTAAGCAACTCATGTACACCTTTAGATTAATTACAAACCAACATTGATTATTTCGCATTTTAATGATATCAAGCTTCCTTGATCGCTTGCTGGTCTGCCAAAAAGCGAATAATTTAAACGGCTTGATTGATAATGTACGTCTACACGTCGCAAGTTCCGATTCGTTATTTATCCGAACTATTTATAATACTAGCACATGCTTAATTTACGTAGTTTGGATGATAACAAAATGTGGTTACCTACTAGGAAAACATTTACTCCACATCTTACGTATTAATTCGTTTGATAATAATAATATGAATCCAAAGATTTTAATTTAAGAATATAGCACGATCGAGTAAGAATCGTAAAGCAATGGTAAGGACACAACCGTTGTTTGTATGAAACTTTTCAATCGTCAGATAAGAGGCTTGGAAACAATTCGCAATATTTATTTACTACCGCGCGCAGAACAAACTTATTCGCTTTGTGGACGACAGACTTTATTTTTAATATACAATTGTCCTTCGCCTTCATTCACATTTTATAGCATTTAATAAGCTTAAATAAACTTTTCTGCAAATGTACTTATTAATTTTGCCACGTAACCAGTTTTGTGGTTTCGTTTACCGAATACCATAGAATCGGTTCTAGCGACCAAAGCATTACGCTTTACAATAATACAATATCGGTGTTTACTATTTATTTTACCAATAATTATTACTAGTCGTTTAAACAGGTTTTGACTTTATGTATCAATGTTATGCTGCAAATGTGGTTGTGACCTAAAATAAGTCTTGGCCCCCGAAAAAGAACGCCAGCGCCATCTTTTTCACACCTTTCAGTAATAGTTTCAAATATAATTAAAGTTAAACTCTTAGTTTGAATTATCGTTAATATTTAAGTTTTTGTTGTAATAAGATTTTCTTTTACGTGTTCGTTTTAAGACAAAGCTTCGCATGCCGTCTACTCAATAATTCAGAAGCTGTAATTGCTTCTTACAAATCTCGGATTATCACGGATAAGCCGAAAGCTGACGAAGACCTTGGCCTTGCCGTAACAAAATTTTATATTTTCATTTTTTAAAGTAACATCATTTTGCGTTCGAAGAAATCGTCAATTTGTTGTAGACAAAATTTATTACTGTGAAATTCCAGTGGCGAAATAAATGTTTTTAATATAGCTGTTGTTTTTTTACGAGAATATGAGGAATGTTATTATATTTTAACATTGTTGAGCAATAGAAACACGCTCTTAGAAACATATATTGTATTGCAAACGATGTGACGTAACTAACACGTGTAGTCTAATTGAAAACAAAGAAAAATTTAAGCTTTTGTCATATTTACAAATTATTTAAAATAAAATTTTACAGTAAAACTCTTAAAAAAGTTAGAAGTTCACCCATTGGCACCCATTTGTTTTCTACACACAAAATACTTATCCTGCACTTTTACGTTATACTTTTGTTTTCTTCTTTGTTGTGTCTTTTAAAAATCGTAAAATCTTGTAGTAGGCACATTTAAAGTCCCGCCACGTACAATGTGAGGATAGTGAAGCAGGAATAAAACCGGAATCAAACACTAATAAAAGTATATTGAGCTGTTTTGTGACACCATTCACATCTTGACCACAGACCGGATGGACGTCCAAACGGCTCTATTCTCACATACACGACCTCCGATCATAAAAACGTATTTCGAATTTGGAAATAAAATATTATTTGTATAATAGATTGTAGAATTATTTTAACAACAACAATTAAAACTTAATTCCGTATACATAAGTTATTTTTTCAGTGTAGGTAGAGTTTACTTGCTAATATTATAAATGCGAAAGTATAAAGGGTTGGATGAATGTTAGTTAGAAGGTATCTTCAACGGCTTAACTGATCTTGATGAAATTTGGGAGAGACGTAGAGCACAGTCTGGAAGAACGCATATGCTACTGTTACAACGCAATTTACATTTGCGAATGATGTTTACACCGTTACTAACTTTATTAAAAATATTTAAAAAATTCATATTAGATGAATACTTTAAATGTTAATAATCTGTGTACTTGTTTGTAACTTACAAGTCACTTTACAATTAACTTTTAAATAATAATGTTTTTAAATACTAAACTCAACTTAAACATTATCCTAGTAAACTTAAATTCCCATAACTCATTTTGTAAGCCTAAAAGCAAAATCCGCTTAACCTGTAAGCCCGAATCTCATTTCCGATAACCGCTACCGTTCATACATTAATGTACTAAGTTCATGTTATTTCGAAATAACGGACTCATTGGTTTCTTCGAAAGATCCAATCCTAGACTTTAAATCGAAAGAACAACTATTATACTATTGATAAATCGTATTCAATACGATTTTGTCTTTAAGATGTCTAAGCTATCATCCTGTTCACACTTATAATGTTCTTAAAGAACGAAATGTTTTAGTCAAAGTATAAACTAGCTTTATATAAACAAGGCCGCGCACTCAATAATTCAAGAGCTGTAATTGCTTCTTCCAAATCTCAGTTAATCTTAAATAAATCCTTATTTTCGCTAAGTAGGGCCGTGACATAATAAAAAACTGTTACTTCGCTTTCCACAAACAAAGGTTGTCAAGATTAATTTTTAAACGAAACTTTCTTATTCTTACCTTTTTTTAGTAAATGTTTTTCATGTTATTCGTTTGTTTTAAGACATAATATTCTCCGTAATATCTTAGCAAATTATTAAATTTTACTTGTATGGACTTTCTTATACATTTATTTATCATATTTTTAATATAGTACATTTCATATCCAAAAAAAATATACAAAACATATTATATTAAAAATAGAACACCACCGGCTGCGGAATCCCATGATTCAAACAACCAGTGGTCAGGGCTGCAGAGACAGGAACCTTGTCACGATGCGTGCGGTTTCTAGAATAACTGCCTTTTGTATCGGGCCCTTAATCCAACTGTTTAGCGAGAGCTTCTTGAGATGTTGGTCGAAGCTCTTCGCTATCAGTCCATTTACCGATTACTTCTATTATTATTATTATAGTAACAATGAAACAATAACTATCCAATCGATTTTGAAGATTAATTTTTAAGTAACGTTTTGTGAACGACGGCCCACATTATTCGCCATATTTTTGACCCTTTTTATATAGAGCTTGATCAATTCTAATTTCAAATGTTAAAAGACTATTCTGCTATGGATGAATATTTACGGTGAGTTTTTGAGACCAAAATATCCGTTTAAACATATTGTTATCTCAGGTTATACCAAAGATAATTTTGATGTCAGAAACCACCCAGAATGACAGATATCAGAAGAAAACCATTGTAACAAATACTGTTTCATGCGATAATATTTAAGGACTCGATATCTTAACTCCATAGCACCTTTATAAAGTATCATTTATAAAGGTATTATCATCGTCCACGTTACATAAAATTAACGAAGACGGAAAGATATTCTTTCACATTAAAAGATTAATTCTAAACTAACTGCGAGGCTCTCGGTTGAGTTGCTATTTGATTCAATCTCAGGTTTAACCTGATAACAAATCTCGACGCACACATCCAAAATAAATTGAATGTCGTCATGAATAGACGTCCAATTAGGTTAATGTGGGTTAAGACCCTCGCGGCCATCTGACGACTAATGGAATAATGAAAATCGATTATTGTGGCTCGTATTCATTTCCACCTGCGAATTGAATGATAACCATTGCAGTTGATACATCGCAATATTCAATAGAGACGAGTCACTAGACATTCTTCAAGTCGAACATAACTTTAGGCAAAAGAATTCTGCCTAAAGTCATGTTGCGTCGTTTGTCGACAAAAAATAATCATTATTATGTAAACTACGGCATAACCACTTCTTTGCTGTTGATGGCGTTAACAAAAACAATTATATTTAAAGGATAATGAAATATATTTCCACAACGTTGCGATTCTTGCGCAATTTCTTGCCTCGCACAGCCGCGTTGTGGAACGGTCTGTCCTCGGTATTTCCAAACCAATACGACTTCAAGAAGCGAGCATACGATTTGCTTAAAGGCCGGCAACGCATCTGCAGTTCCTCTGGTGTTGCAGATGTCCATGGCTGTCGTTGATCACCTCGGTGTTCCCGCCGCACGTTTTCAAAATACTACATCCTTTTAATACCAAAAAGTAATTTTTTAAATTATTTATTAAATATAATTATTATTTCCTGAGTATAATTCGTTAAAGGTACATTATTGTGTTAAGGTATAAATATTTGAATTCACAGGTAATGCTATATTGTGGAACTATTATCTTTCATCATGATATAAAAAAAAATAAAGTTTTTAATAAATTGAATTAACTTTAACGTATCGTTTATAACAAAGAAGTTGAACAATAACATTATAGCTAAATTTGCCGCCAATCCATAAACTGAAAGGATTTTGCCATTAGGTGGTCTGAATTAATGATGAATTCATAAGCCCGACCAAATACTGCGCCGTAAACATGAATATCAAAGTTACTGAATACATTTTTAATTAGTAAAGGCAGTTTATTGAACGAGTTAGCGTTTACATTGTTTATTGTTTGTAATTCATTTACAACATTAAAGTTAAGAATATGTATATTGAAGGAAATTTGAAAGTAGCGCCAGCGATCGAGAAATTGAGGAGCTAAAGGTTAGCGTGGTTTCGACATGGGATGATGATGATATAAGTAAAAAATGATTGAGATTGAATGTGGATGTCTACAAAGGTTGGAGAAGACTAAAGAAAGTATGGACGGATTGTGTGAAAGACGTATATACGTAGGAAGGGGGTAGATTCAGGTATGACGGCGTACATACTGTGCCGAACCTTCTTAGGGATAAGGGCAGGTTGATGTTGAATTCACTTATAACATTGTTATTCAAACTTACCCTTACCAACCCATTCTAGGCTAGCATGGTTGACTATAGTCTAGTCACCCTAACTTAGGGTAGGCTCCGAGCATATCAGAGGGGACATATACTGAGCTGATGATGAAACATAAGCTTCTTCGTCTTGAAAAGTAACTACTGCTTTAATTCAATAATAATCGTTTTTTTTGTAATGAAATTTCTGCTGGATATTTTTGTTTCTGATTGTCATTTGTTTTAGTCAATCAAGGAACTTCGGCGATGAAGTAATATGGTACAAAATTTTATTTAATTCCCTTTGATAAATATTAAACTAGACCATGTGATTGAAATTAAAAAAAGTTGTTCAAGTAAATTGTTTTGCATGCAAGTAAATCACGTTAACAAAGAGAGGGTGACGTCACGGCTAATAAAATTAACCGTAAAACATTTAGCAAGAGATATTACGTACATAACGCATTTTAAATTCCCCACCATCGTAAAACTCAGCAATTGAAACGGTTTAACGTTACGTCGCGTTAAATTTTGAGATACTTACATCGTCATATCCCGAGTCGACATGAAATATGTAGTCTACCTATTAAAGAAATATGGATGAATATTTTTAAAATTATTTAATTACGATATTGCTGTATTAGAGAGGTCAAACATAGACTCTAACAGCATTGGTTCATCTCAAAGGTTATCCGTAATGTATCATCACCTGTATCATTCAATTATCCAGCTTTGCTCATTAATAATGCATAACACGTACAATAGCCAAAATCGATTTTCATACACAAATTGCCTATTAATTCTCGAATAGCTATCGTAATTGTTTTATGTAATTAAGCTAAAGATTACGAAGGGTTTTAAAAATTATTTACTCTATGGAACGGCTTACCGTAGTTTTTTTTATCATTGTTTTTTTTTATAAAAGAAGGGTGCAAACCATCGAGGTTATCAACGAGACTCAAAGAATTCACAAAACCAGAGGAACTGCAAATGCGTTACATTATTTTTAAACAAAACAGAGATTCGAATATTAACAGTGAAACATCTACAATTGCTGATGTCTATGGCTAGCATTCGCGGTGCTATTTCGGCGAATTCAGGCGCTTACTTGTTTACCACCTAATAACATTAAAAAGAAATGTGTTTCGCCTTTGTAAATCGATTAAATAGTCCATTTATACATTTAACACTATTTATTTTTGGCATTAAATAAATAGTAAAAATAAAAAAATATTTCAATGATATGGAAAAAACGTAATTTTAAAGGAGCTCCGACTGACTAAAATAATGCTATAGGCGAATTCAATGAAAAAGGAAAATTTTATTTATTTATACATTTCACTGGTTGATAATGTAATTTTGTCTATGTATTTATTTTGGAGCATTAAAACTACTTACCATGGGTTTTAACTCGAACATCCCCGTTTAAAAGATAATGCTATCTGTTTTTTCAAAGATAAGAGTCAGCTGAAGATATGTCCTAAACAGAGAGTTTAATGACAGAAACCCAAGGTTAAATTTATTTATAAATTAGGTAAGAAAATATTTCTAAAATTTGAAATTCATTTGGAAACAATTGATGTTAGAACGGTCACTAATAACAAATAATGTTGGAGAAAAGCAAAAATTGTTCACTATTTTCCTATTTCCCAATGTAATATTAAATTAATTTATTCCACTCGCAATATTTGACGTGGACGGTCACTGCGTTTTCTATTTTCGCTCGTTAACCAAACATTTGAACATCGAACACTAGATCGATTGTATGAGTTTTTATTGTACATGAAATGGAAAAATAATATTGCTTTTCCATAAAGCTCGGTGTAACTAGCCTTTTTTACGTTAGGTTAAAAACAAATTTTTATTTATTTTAAAACAGCAGGCCTGTTATTTTACATGTGTTTTATATCACTATACTTATATACGTATAGGCATAAAGTTCAAACATTGACACATTAACAATTGTCGATAAAAACCCCAACTACGATGATTATTTTCGAAGTTAATTTTAAACATCGAAATAGACATTATAGTCATATTATGTCTTCCGATGTATTAACCACCTTTTCTTTTCTAAGTTGATTACAGACTTATTGGGCGTATACAAAATATAACAAAACTTACGTTGTGCATCCTTCCACTTCCGCCGGTTCACAGTTCAAACATGTTTAGTTGTGCAATTCAAGTAATTATTAAATTAAAATAAATGTCCATCTCGTGCGATCATAGTAGGGGCTATGTTTTCGGCCATTGTTCGACGTATCCGTTTTAATTTTGGCTGCAAATCACCAAAGTGAGCCGCTGCCGTGGTCCGCACCGCTGCGGGGATGTTTACCCGCGCCAAATAAACCGGCTCAACCAATTCCAGCCATTGTTAGAAATATGGCGATTGTTTGTTACCTCTACAAAGAGTCCGGTACACAGAAAAAACCGATAATCAAGCTCATGTATGTCCTGATAGCTTTTTTATCCTAATGAAATATTGCTCCTAATCAAACTCCACGAATAATTTTAATCTTACTTCTTGTTTATGTTACTAATATTGTAAATGCGAATTTTTAGATGCATAGATTAATAGATGTTTGGAGGTACCTCCGAAACGGCAGAACGGATCTCGCTGAAAGTTGGCATAGATGTAGAACGTTCTGGAACATGACAATTCTATTTAAAAAAAAAACAGCCTTATTCTTGAAATTAGCGATGATTGTTAAAAACATATCTAATAGCTAATGCTTTTAACTTTGCTTTTAATGTTCACGTCATATGTCAAAACTATGTATAATCAAAAGTACAATCTTTCCACACAATTGTTCTGTTCACTTTGTACTCTTTCAAACAAAGATATGAAAACAACTGAAGCTAAACGCGTTATTTCAACTATACATTTCAATTAGGAGTTTACTTTGGTAGCGTAAGTTAAATTCACAAAGCACCGAGGTGTACCGCCCCGGGCGAGCCGCTCGAATGCTTCCAACTTTTAAGTACTACGAAGTAGAAATGTTCTGTGGACGCACTCGATTTATACATATTGTGTTACTAAATAAATATCAAAGAAATTCAAAGGTGTGCAATTTTTCGCATATTATTTTTAATTTAATTATCTCTAGTTTTTATTAAATTTTTCGAGTAGTAAGTTCTTGCCAACCTTCCATGAATTTGAACTTCCGAAAGACTTGTACTAAAAATTACTGACATCTCTTTCAATCTCTTTGATAAGACGGAAAAAAAGACATGTACTTCGGGAGTACAAATTCTGAGTAAGACGAACAATACAAATCAAAACAAGATCATTCTCTACTTCCCGGAGTATTTAATTTTATATTTCATCAAAGGAAAAAATTATAAATAATTTATATTATAATCAAAAATAAATAAACCTTTTTACGTGTCATCAGTGACAGGGAAATGAAAAATCTAACTAAATAACAATTTGTTAGATGTTCAATTAAAATCTTTTCCATAGTTTGCTCAAGAAAGATACCTCAGTTTATTTAACAACCACACAATTAACTGGAATGGTTAATACATACCTTTCTGGTTAATGGAATGGAGCCTAAATAAGCAAAATATTAAATTGAATCCAAACTACAATTGCTGTAAAATACGAAAATGGTTTCATCTAAATGTCCGAGTTTGCCGACTGTGCTGTGGTTCCTACTTGTAATCCTTTTGACAATATGGAGAGCCGGCAAACATAAAACCATAGTAACTCTTACATTGTATTACCAACCATACGAAACTATTTAAGCATCATATAACTTAGTCTTTTTGATTAATCTATAGACCTCATCATCAGCTCACTATAAGTCCCCACTGTGGATCTCGGAGCCTACCCTTAGTAAGGGGTGACTAGGCCACAGTCAACCACTCTGGCCCACGTTGACTTCACATATATCTTTGAATTTCTTCTGAGATATGTGCAGGTTGCATCGCGATGTTTTTCTTCACCGTAAGAACGTCGGATAAATGTATGTATGTAATTCGAAAAACACATTGGTACATGGCGGGATTCGAACCCAGGACCTGCAGATTGAAAGTCGCATGCTTGACCCCTGAACCACCGACGCTCAATCAATAGACAATATGTTTTAATTAAAAAAAAATTAACTATGAGAATAAAAATGGGATTTAATAATAGTACATTGATTACCACTAAAATTATCTAGTAGTTTAAATCTAAATATCTGTTTAAATTAAATTAATAAAATCTCGCTATTCGGCAAGGGGTTGCAAATGCAAGAAAGTTACGAATTTCATCACAAAGGACAAAGGAATCTCACCTGGGGCCATTTGTTCAACGTACGTATTTGTTCGCGCCTAATTAAACACGAAACAATGGTGGCTGGAGCCGGCTGCCGGTGATAGGGTTATGAGACGATGTTTATGTCGGTAACTAATCTAAGCAAACGTTCTCCGTCATCCGTTCCTCGACCCGCGTTATTCTCGTCTTCAACTTTCATTCTGTACACGTTTGAGTATCCTGCACTTCGTCAAGTATCTGAATATTTAATACCTTACAAACTATACTACTGTTCCTTTTATAAAAAAATAATATTTATAAAATTTGAATGAGAAAATTATACATTTCCAATAGAAATTTTGACTTCTATTTCAGATTTCATTGAGCTTTCCAAAACACCACTCTAACGTTCCACATTAACCAATTAACATTAGCGAGTCCATTCCAGCAATGAGAGGATTGGGCAAACAGTTGCGTTTCCGATGGTATTTATCTAATAACGGTAAACATTTCGCAATCAGAGTCAATATTCGCAACAGAGCTGAATACACTGGTCATTATAATAAATGTATAATGATTTTGTTGTATGATGAGGGCTGAAGAATAATTTTATAATTAACTAGCTGTCGCCCGCAACTCCGTCCGCCTGGATATATAAAAAAACTTAATTAGTGTAGCCCACCCTTCCATCCATCCACATTACATCCTTCGCATTTATAATATTAGTAAGTTAAATAAAAAGCAGTTCTTCAACGGAATAATTCGAGAAAAAAATTAATAAATAGTATCCTATGTCCGTCTCCTGGCTCTAAGCTACCTCGTCACCAATTTTCAATCATATCGATAAAGCGGTTCTTGAGTTATAAATAGTGTAACTAACACGACTTTCTTTATATAGATATTATCCATTCTGTTATTAAGGGCCAGTTTCTCAATGTCTTCGTTGCTCTTTCACCTGTAATTTAAACATTACCAATTAATATTGTATTGCATTGTCTAAACATGTTTATAATTTGGATGTGACACGCCAACGACATTGTGAAAATACTATACCGTTCACTTGTCTTTATCATCAAATCTTTCGAAAATGCGTAAATTCTCCTTTAATCATTTGCCGAGTAATTTTAAAACAACTGAACAAAGAGTGCGCAAAATATAATATTCTATTAACAAAAAAGCGCTTTGTCATAACTCACTAATAAGAGAGGCGCGTCACGCGGCCTGGCAGGTGGTCTAAATAAATACGGGAATGCTCTATCGCAGAGTAAGATAATAAATTCAAGAGGCAATCAACGCAACGGGGGCGGGTAAAAATATTAATAGCCGAGAAGTAATTACATATTCATGAGGTCTAGCGGTGCCGCGGCCGCCAGCTCGAGCCAACGGGGTATAATCTAAATCCACTTGGATTGGGAGAGGCTTCCCGCGACCGCGAACTTTTAACGTTTTTTAAACGAAAAAACTAATTACTTTTAATTTGGTCGCTTTAATTAATTGTTTCATGGCAGCTCTAGACCAAGTTAGTTTCAATAAACGAGGAGTCGCTTGCATATGCGCTACATTTAATTCAATTCTGGTAATGAACTTAATTTCAGGTTTATACATTTATTTCTCAAAAATATATATTTGTCATGGTACGCATTTATAACTAAATTCAACTAACTACGCAAAAAGTAAAACTGAAGGCATTCATTTGCGAAGTCGTCAATCAATCGTTAATCCAACGACGCAATATCCATAAAATGAATCACGCAAGCCGCTGGTCGACTGGCCGGCCTGGTCGACTAGACTGGGCGGTCTCGGCCCGTGCGTAATAGGCAGAGCGGAGGCACGACAATGCCGCAATCCGACTACCAATCTGCATAATGGATTGCTCGGCCGAACGCGTCCTACGGTCGCTCATTCAATTGTCGCGGCGGCCGATGTGTGCCGATGTGTCGCCCCGGTTATTACGGAATACGGAATTAATAATTTTACGGCTGCACCGACCACCGATCGTCGATCGCCTAGCCTTTTTAAACTTGATCACGCTTTTATGCAAGACATAAATCTACCTTGTACAAATTGTTCCCCAATTCATATTCATGAAGGAAGGATTCTTTAGGAACATAAGATTTTTTAAACACCTGCTCCTATTGTTATTTTACATTTGTAGCAAAAAAGCGGCGGCAACTTATTCATAAAAGAGTAATTGTCGCTGGAACACTTAAACACTGCAAAGAATACCTCTTGTATTATGAAAAATGTCCGTTCTATTAAATAATTTAAGTATTTGACTTTGAAATAACAATTCTCACAACCTGAACCACTCATAATTGCATAGGAATGATGAACGACTGGCCACGTCATTTCCATCTAATTTTGATAGCAGGCCTGTGGGTCGAGTGTATTCATTTCTGAATTCGACCATTAGAGCCGTATTGCATATGCGACCTCGTCAATGTACGAGTGTGTAGTTTGGAATTCAAATGTTAATATAGAGTTAGGTGACAGTGTATACATGAGCAGGGGACACCCCTCTGGGGAATTCTTTGCATATGTTCATCTATTTTGTTAAATTGTTTGTCAGAAATTGATATAACTCGATTGCAAATAGTTGATTGAATATCCCCCAATGCATATAAAGAAGAATAAATAAATATTATTAAAATACTAGTTGTAGCGCGCTATTCCGTCCGTACGATATAAAAAACCTTAATAAGTAGCCTGTGTTCTTCTAAACTATGTTCTACACGTGTGCCAAATTTTATCAAAAAACGTTGAACCGTCTCGGAGATAACTTCAAACAAAAATCTATCCATCCATCTAAACTTTCGCATTTATATAAGTAAGATAGTAAGATTAGTAAGAAGTAGGATATGAACAGTAGGAAACACATAGTCAAAATTTGAATAAGGCAACTCTAGTAGCGATTGGATAAACTAATTGGTAATATTTTGACGTGCGGCTTTTCGCAAATAGCATAAGTGGCCCAGACACGAAGCTGTAGTGTGCATAGCCGAAGCTACGATAAGACCTGTTATCCGCGCTCTAAAATTTCCATTTAGCTCGAGCCGTTAAAGAGTAAAGGGAGGGCTAGGTTGTGCCGCGTCTATATTG
The DNA here is from genome assembly GCF_000836235.2 of Papilio xuthus. NCBI lineage: Eukaryota > Metazoa > Arthropoda > Insecta > Lepidoptera > Papilionidae > Papilio > Papilio xuthus. The sequence goes on from NW_013532721.1 coordinate 2,528,751, forward strand.
TTTCTGTATCGGCCGGCGCGGCTCATGCTAGCTGTTTCAAGCCACTTCATGTATTTCAATTAATGCACTCACATTGTACAGCTAACTGAAAATTCTAATACCAAAAGTTTCTATAATAATTTTTGGAATATTCTATTTTTCTTGTAAATCTTAATCGTCTATAAGAAAGCAGCGCAAGGTTTAATACATTACATAGTGTGAATTATGCTATATCAGGACTAAATATCCCGTCTGTCCTGAGACAACCTGAAGACAGGGCGGTGCGCAGGTAGCTAGTCGACGCATTTGTAAAGGCATATCAGGACGGGCACGACCTTCAGTAATGAAGTATACGAAGAAGAAGAAGTTCGATAATTTGCAGCATTCATGTCCCCGATGTGCGTCTTCAAAAATTTTAACCAAGAATTTTTTAATACCTAATGAAAATGTATATTTTCTTAAAAATTTCTTCTGTCTCGATAAATATTGAAACTTCAAATAAGTCTCTTAATATGCAGGTAAAACATAATACTAAGTAAGTTATATCCAAACCATAACGACTCCCTAAACCGAATATGTCTTGGCGGGCGCCGAGATTTATCGGGCGCATATTGCACGCGCTGCTCGGGGAAGCGAGCCCATATTCGGGAATATGATTTTAAATAGGCACTAACTTTGATGGATGACAACCTGAATGTTACTTTATTTTGTTTACAAATCAAAAAGTTATTATTGATGGAATTTACAAATGCAAAATAATACTACTTCCTCTAACATTGATGTTAGAGAAAAGCTCTTCTGTTATGGATCTTTATGAAATTTTAAGAGTAAACTAATATGGAGAAATGAGAAAAAGAAGATGGATTTAAAGAGTGAAAATATATTCTTAACAATTTTTAAAGCTGTTCCAATCGTCCAATAATATTGTACTTGGTTTCCATTTTCACATCAATAGCGCAGAACATGGAACGAAAATATAAAAAGGTTTAAACGTTTATCGAAACTGATGCCATTAGCAGTTTCAGTTAGTCGTACAATGTGAGTGCGTTAATTGAAATACATGAAGTGGCCTGAAACAGCTCGCATGAGCCGATACAAAACACAATGGACGCGGCACAATGGCGTCCTCGCTCTGCTTTTTAACGACACGAGCCAAATAGAAAATTTTGAGCGCGGATACAATTCCAATGGACCTCACTTTGCCGGTACCCACGTAATCGATGCAGGGACACTGTTAACTAAAATTACTTATCGCTTATCGACAAAAGTTTGTATTGACATGAGATAGTAATTAAAATTGTTTGCCCTTTTTTTAAATTTAGTCATTTGTAGACAACTTTAATTTCTCAATACGTCATTCATAAATACGTTAAAAATCGATTTAGCTAAATTCTACAATTTGATCTAGACGGATGTTTCCCGTTAGGCCGAACGGCCTGCATATCAATCACCCCAAAAGAAAAATTAGAAACACCCAACTGGATTACCGGTAGTCTTGTGAGATAATTATAAACAGTAACTCGATAACTTTGCTTGGCTAAGTTTTGCCAATTTTAATTTCTATTAAGTTGATACGCTGCAAAGCTTATTCACATTAGTATGACGTATTATATAGGCAGTAAACGAGTTATTTTAATCACTGTGTGATACGAAGTAGATGTATCAATAGCCTTTTAAACGATGACACAGTTTTCTCAATTCCTATCACGTTCCTTAGATCGGTTACATTTGAAGGAGAATTAAAACGTTCATAAAAATACCTTAGATAAGCATGAACGATTCGAGTGATTGGATTCGGTCGTTAAATGACTATATTCAATATTGAGAGGAATTATTGTAGCGCAATTCGGATGGACATGAGAGCTAAAATTTCCATTTGACTAGACGGTAAAGACCGGTGAGTGGAGCATTGTTCCATCGCCATTGTATTTTTCTATTACCTCGCAGCGGTCCACGAGTTATGTCAGTACACGTATCTCAATTACTGTGCACATTCCCTACGATATAGGTCAGCCAATGTAAAAATATTACGCTTTTAAAAACTAGATAAAATTAGTTGCAATATGAAAAAGTTTACGCTTTATATGATATATGTACCTTTGTAAGTAAACGTTCCTTTTTACAGATACTAGAATGATTATTTTGTAGATTTGTATTAATATTAAATATAATATGAACTACGAAAATTATGGATTTGAAAGCTAACTTTTTTTTATATCATAAGGTTGCAAACGAGCGAGCGATTCCACTTTACGTCTGTCTTCCGTGTAGTCGTGGTATTTTACCGGGCGAGCCGGGCCAATTCGTGCGAAGATGTTAAAGCGGGCTCTACCACTGTTAAACTACGACTAAGTAACAAATTCTGACAAAGTTGTTATATTTTCCCGTATTTCATTTTAAATTCATTCGATTCATCGATACAGTTAAAATGAGGAAATACAATTTAAATTAAGTTATATTTAATAAAAAAAATCTTATCGTTTATATATAGATGTAAATAAAACAAACCAGAGTAAGTTAACCAGCCCAACATAATCATTTGGCTGTCAGCTCGGAATTCGAAGCATTCCCTCTGTGGCTGCATTACTCTGTGATTTCTCTGTTTGTTTAACTTCGTGTTATGCTGTGGCTTGAACCGCTTTGTTCAGTTCATTGAATTTAGTTTTTACTTGATACTTAGTGCATACAATGCTTATTCAAGTCTGATGACTTTAGAACGGAAAAATTAATTAACAAAGTTGATGTTTTTAAGTGCGTTGGTATTGTTATCTATATATCTTATGGCATCTCAGGTCCGACAAGATTATGTTACAGGGGTTTATAACTGAATGGGCATTCTTTTACAAATTTAAACACATTTCGGTGTAAAATATTATCCTTCACTCCTGTTGAATAGTAAATATTTAGTATTATAGTAAATTTAACAACATTCAGATTTGTAACACAATAGTCCTAACAGATGCTAACGAGTCCAACATATCATTTGGCTGGCACTAGACGAGGTGAGGGGGAAAAGGGGTATTGCAGAGCGGCGCTCTGTGGTGGGCTAACGACGTGACGGCTCTGTTTGTGGAGCCGCGGTCGCCGCATCCGACCCATTACACGACCCACTACCTCGCCAAATTTATTTAGCCCATTATGGAGCGTAAAGACCACACAGTTTGGGAAATGATTTCTAATTGTTACCCTCTACAAACGAACTATGTAAAATTTAAAAATATCACACAACCAGGGTTTATTGCAATGTTATGTCCAGATTGTTAAAATAGTATTGAACCCGATAAGCATGGTACTTATTGTCAAAGTTATCTTTTTGTATTTTAGCACCACTTTTATTTGTTTCATAGATTTCTTACGCGGTATTGAATAGGAAAATGGAAGTATGGAAGCAAAAATAAAAGATATATTAAAGAAATAAGATGAATTACAACTCTCTTAGTTTAAAGCTTTATCGATGTAATGATTACAGCTTTCAAGTCTTATGTTAGAATAATGATATGTATGGATGGAGATAGGGAGCTAGGTGACCGGCTACATGCATTTAATAACGTTGGCGACCCCCCACCCTTCCCCGCAGCGTGCAAGCGGAAATCCACAAGACTTATGGCTTTAATAACAACCCCTTAACCTCGTCTTGGCTTTCCTTAATCCCTAAATCTCGAGTGTCTAGATTTACTCAACAGATTTATATATCTATTTAATAATTTTACAAAAGGTTTTAAACGGAGTATATGTTATTTAATTTTGTTATTACAGTTAAAGTAAAAAGATTATAAGATTTGAATTTAATTACGAACAAGCAAATGCAATGTGCAAACGTAGAGACTATAAACTTTATTATGGATGCAGCTATGATTGCCATAATTTTTATTGTTATGTGCCAACCTAAAGGAAGGAAGGAAAGGATCATCTTTAAATAAGATAAATTAAAAAAAATCAGTTTCATTTGAAATGTTGCCAGTGCTAACAAAAATGCGCAAAAACATAATTTGAGTTGTAATAACAAACACGTGTGTAATGTTAGAATGATATTTAATTCGTTACGCAATTAAGCCCTCGACCTTTAACAGGTAACACTACACGTACAAAGTGAAAATTACGTTACGGTTTGAAAACAGCATAATCATATATTTTCGAACCTTCCAAAGATATACGAATACAAAGCATAACTTTTGAAGGGTAGTTTTAGATCATCTTCAAGTGCCTCTCCGACTTTCAAAGGTTGGGAGTCACCATTTGACAAATTAACACATTTAATTTTTAAAATGAAACTAAAATTAATCTCTTAAAAATGTATTACTTTTTTATCTTACAATTAGTAATTTCACGTTTGAACACATTAGAAGGGAGGAAGCCAGACTTCGAAATGCGATCCGTAGCCGAGCTTCTTGCGTAGCGAAGCTTCAAAGGCAGAGTCACGCGCAGCGTCCCGGGGCGCCCGCATATCTCGTCCACTCTCTTTGACGACCTCTCGCGCTGCTCGTAGCAACTTTGATACATGCGCCACACTTTCTCTCGCCTCCTCCACTGATAGTTGCTACAATAAACAACAATATAGGTTATGGTATTAATATTACATAATACTTAACTGTGTTATATACCTTGGTTCATTGATCATTTTGTTCCGTGAAGAAGCGATCTCGGAAATATGTGTGTGTGTGTGTGTATTGAAGTCTGACGAACGAAAGCAAACTGGTCCCGAATTCGTAGAGGGATACTTATCGCGCTTGTTGCATCCAACAAGATTTTTTTTTAGATAAATTACTCCTAGTTTAGGGTAAAATGTAAGATTGTATCAATGAATATGTCTTCGAAAGAAGTGAATTGAGATATGACCGAAAATAGATAAACATGAAAGAGTAAGACTACCTACTGAATTAATCCTACGCAGGAAAACGATCAGGGAGATGATGACTAATTCTAAGTTTAGCATGTAGTAGTTAGTACTCTCACTAGTTCATCCTGCGGCAGGGTGTGCGGGTATATCCTAATCCAGTGACCGAGGCGAGCGGGCGCGCGGTGCCAGCGCACGCCGTTGCCCCAAGTGCTCGCGTCGAGCGCGCGTCGCCGGCTCGCCGCCGTCGCGTACCCGCCGCGCCATGTCTCCTCACAGTCGCCGCCGCCTACGCTGGATGACGACTGAAAGAAACAAATGAATATGCTATGAATAGGAGGAATATAAGGCCTTAGCAATATTACCTTTTTGTACATTTCAAAAAAGAGTAAATCTCAATAATTTACTTTATTTCTTATACGGAAAGTAAAAATAAGAAACCTGTAAGTATGATAAATACCTGTGACTTCGGTATTTCAGGGCTTGTTTCGATTAAAGAGTTATTTAACCGTCCCGTATGACCGTTTTTATTCAAATCCTGAAATAAAAAATATGCGTAATGCTTTATACAGTGCTATGCCGAAATGTGCTTGTTATAATCGCATTTTTACTATTAATTAATCTTGAAATATTTACCGTGAACTTATCAGCTGTGGGATGCTGTAAAGTGATACAATGTATGGGCATCGCGCGGCGGCGACGAAACCGCGCACCGCGTCGCATGCTCGTGGCTACGCGCGGAGCACGGGGCGCGCCGCTCTCGTCTTCTGAACTGCAACTGAACATTACCGGGAAATTACACTGCTATATTTTTATCGCAGTTTTTAACGAATAAGAGAGAAATAACGTTATGTTCTTATACAATTTGTTCGGCAGAGGAAACAGAAGTGAACAATTATCAAGTTTGTAATACAGAAGGGTTGGTGGACAGATTTTCTATTCTAGTACATATGATGTTTCAATAGAAATCTTCTATGTTGCTCCTAATACTGTTCATCTATGTTATTATGTTCATCAAAAATCTTTCGAGTATCAGTAGGTACTGATTGTTGCACCACAAAAGTTCGACATTATCGAGTCCAAGGTTTGTTTTAACTCTGCTCATCAATGACCGTAACTAGTTCCTTTCTGGATCTTTAACACTTCTAGCATGTTTGTCATATACCTATTGACTATTGTGGGTGGTCCCTGCAGCAGGGATAAACCCGTATGCCGCATGGGCATGCCGAGCAGGTCGAACAACTCGTGCAGCATGGGCTGTTTCACTGTCACATCCGCCTCGCAGTCCGCGGCCAGTGCTGGTGATAGGTTCACCTATAAACATTGCTTATACTTAATACAAGACATTCAATAGTCTAAATTTTACATTTCATCCGTAAAATCTACAGCTATAACAATAGAAATTATAATATATCAAAAATTTATAATGTTTTCCATACGAAATGCCTTTATAAACAAACTCTTATTTTTAAAGAGAATACAAGGAATAAACGCAATGGACACGTTTACACATTCTTAAAACCAATTCTCGTATTCTTATATTATATTCTTAAAACCGAACTATAAGACGAATGACTAACCGTTGCTAACATCAAGATACTTCATTATAAACAAGCAAAAGTTAATCTAAAAACAGCCTCAACCAAACTTATCACCTCAATTAGCCAGGGCTTCATTGACTCGTCTAGCAGTACATCAAAGCCGTAGAACTCGAAGCAGTTTCTCGCTGGTGGTGTGCCGGCCGCCTGTGCCAGCAACGTGAGCGTCACCAGTGCTCGCACGCGCTGCCATACCAGCCACTCCACCGCGCCCCAGCGACCCACCAGCGCTCGACGGACTTGCTTCAATGTCCACTTGCAACCTGGTCAGATTTATAATGTAAAATTATAAAAAGATACAAAAAAAAAGACTTTTAGCTCAAATTTAAGTTCGATAAGAACGATTACAAAGTATAAAGAGCGGTTAATGTTACCTATTGTTTTCTAATTTAAACTTTCTAAATAAATTTGATTCAAGTTTTTCAGTGTAGCATATTTTTACATTCTTTTGCCATATGTTATGGCACTTACCATCTTATTGTACCAAATTTATAATTGTTATTATTACGTGCGAATAAAATACAAAGTTTAAAACAATATAATTGTGGTAATGAGACAACTATAGTTTTCATACGAACCACTGCCAATCCTATCCTTGCACTCAGCATATCGCGGTCCAGTTTTGTTTAAAGATGAATTAGTTAGATGTCTGTACGGATTATGTATATCCGATAATGTATACTTG
>NW_013532721.1:2535974-2565771 GCF_000836235.2 Papilio xuthus
TCTCCAGAAAGGCTCAACGAATCTCGATAAAATTTGGCATATTTCTAGAACATAGTTTGGAAGAACACATAGGCTAATAAAGTTCTCTTTTAATTCCGAAGTATCATATATTCGTTAAATTTCCACAAATGAAATACCAAATTTTCATACCAAACCTAGCTAGCCCCTCTGCGTACATATAAGCGGTGAGCGGGCGGTATCCCGGTACGCACACGTACAACCGGAGATCGAACTTGTAACCGGCAACCAGCAGGGGGCGCTCGATGTACCGCTGCACCACCGCCGCACCCCCGCAACGCATCTCGCACACACTCTGAAACACCACAGACGTCAAAATTAAGAAAATACGGCAAAATTGAGAAAATATATAACTAACCTATGGTCTTATCGACTCAAATTAGTGTGCAGATTTGAATTTATTGCTAAGGCCTTGACCTGTCACACCAGTCTCCGAGAGGGTCTCCAGTGTGGGTAGTATTTTAGAGAATATTAAATTGTTCAGCAAACACTGTATGAGATGGTATGGATTGTACATGGAGTTTTGTCATGTTAAGCAATAAAAAACAATATCTAATAATTTCAATAAATTGTACCCGAAACAAGAATATTCCGCGACCCTGACTCTGTGCGACGGGCTTGTGTATCCAGACCACGTTGGAGCCTGAGCCGTCATCGGCGTGCCGGAGACGAGAACATTCCGACACTAACTTCGCATATTCCAACGGCAGATGGAAAGATGGTGGACTGAAAAAATAATAAATATAATCTATTAAACACTTAAATACTACAAACTTAATTATACGTTTTACCTAACTTGACTTACTTAAAAATATATATTGATAGACTTAATATGATAAAAGTGTCTATCGGTCATTTAAAAGTGAAATGTAAAATTTGAATGCAAATTCAGGGCGCCGAAAGTAATAAGAACTGAGGCCATGCAAGGCGATGGGAGCGGGGCTGGCGAGGCCTACGGGGGGCGAGGGAGCGCGCCATCATTTAATGTCTCAAACAGTACAAAGGCATCGGATCTTTCGGGAGCTCACGCGATCCGTACCACTTGGGGGTAATTGCTGCAAAAGCACGATTCATTAATATTCAAAAATTATAATTTAATATTACCGTGAACTTTCACCTCTCGAGGCGAGGCCCGGAAGAGTTTTTAATGTGACCTCTAAACGTCGCCAACAAACTTCGCTAATTTAATTTTCAACAAAGTTGCAGTTTTAGTCAACGGAATTGTTTTAAACTGTTTCTATTTATCACAATTTACAAAGACTTGTTTTAGTTTAATTACTTAATTAGCCTTTTATATTACCAATGTCAGTAGTGTTTTGACATATATCAGAGCATTCCAATGTTAGTAATCATTATCTCCCTGCCGTTATCTCGTCTACCTGCCAAATATTCAACGTAGGGTAGACGCACCTGTCCCCAGATCGATATATTATTTTTTATTTCTGTCATCACACCTTCGTAATCATGTCATCTTTCATAATAAATCGATTTATTCCAAGTTCTACGAAATTTACCCATCGTTATTTTGTATAAATTATAACAATACATCAATAGCTTATCTTGCTATGTCAGTCATAGTTTTGCTCGTAGCAGTTTAAATGAAAACTAAATTTAGATGGTTTTGGTAAAAACATATTTTTGTCAATACCTCCAGCCATTTCGAGTTGTACATCATTTATATTTATATTTCAACCCTCTAATAATTCCATTTAAAAATCGGTTAAATGAACTTCGTAACCAAGGTTAGGCTTGTCTGTTTTATAAATAAACGGATGCATTGCTACCAAGTACTCGTGGTACATTACCATTATACAGTAACCTTAAATTATGTAGATACTTAATCATGAACAAAGAAATGACAAAGTTACATTTGCAATAAACCTGGAAACATTTGCGAGGCAACTTACACTTCTCTTGCCTTGACTTTTGTCATAAATTATCTTTTGTACAACAGTCTTATTATATCAAATATATTCATTAATTTCATATTAAAAAAGTAGTTAGAGTTATAAGGAAGACGGGAACGCATAGGTAGGGGAAATATCCTATTTCTGTGCGTCCCCTAAGCGGTCAATTAAAGGTAGGCAACGCATCAACAATTGAGGATTTCTATGGGCAGCAATTGATTTGCTTTGAAAAATTGCAAATTACAAATTCTAGCAGGCTATTTATGATTTATAAAAAGAAAAGGCTTGCTATTTATAGAGCAAGACATTAGGATGTTCATTGAGCAGGTGACCTTGAAGTTTGCCGTTTGTCCCTACAGACGCCACATCTAATAACGTAACTATTCAAAGTTTTATTTTTCAAAAAGACATCGCAATTTCTTTGTATATTTTTATACATTGTACGTATCGCAACAAACACGAACTAGATAATGCCGTGCGCCACGCAAACGGTCGCGTAGCTCCATTCAAATGGCCGATGACGTGGGCCGATTGACTTCTATGCAATACACGTCGGAACAAACAACAAATTTATAACGTACAGTTACATTTCTACACACACATAATTAAAAGATAAGACTGGTAACAACAAGTAACAGACTTTATTGTAGTAAAAAAACAGTTTTTTTTCAATAGAAATAGAGATATAGAAAGTTTAAGCTATGTTACAGTCACTTTAAATAATTTCTTTCAAGTGATATTCAACAGCGTCGGTAGCTCAGGAATTACGCAAATTACTTGTAATCTGCAAGTCCTGGGTTCGAACCCGTCTAGTATCAACGTGTTTTTTCAATTTTCGATTTACATATGTATTCATCCGACGTTCTTACTGTGAAGGAAAACACCGTTATGCAACCTGCACATATTAGAAGAAATCCAAGATATGTGTGAAGCCAACCAATCCGCACAGCGTGGTAAACTACAGCCTAGTCACCTCTAACCCTAGGTTGGGACTTATGATGATATTTAAAATAACCAAAGACCAACTAACAAAAATACGGTCGATGTGGCCATAAATACCAATATAGAACCAAACACAGAGGAATTTAATAAAAATACAAAATAAAGAAAACTTAATTCGTTCACCCTGTGCATTTTGTTTATCATTCTTTAAAATTAATTTTTACGATTTTTACGATTACTGATACAAATTATTTCTGCACAAAAAAAAAGCGGAATGATCCATTTCAGAACATAATTACAATTTACAGTCTTCGATATGGTCGCGTGCTTGCATTTGTTTTGATTTTTATTGCTTTAAATTAAAAACATCGGGTTGCCGTGTCCTTCGTAACGGTATTCGTATACCCGGGGGTATACGAATACCATTATTTAAATTATAATCAGCTGCGTTCAGATTGCATTACAGCAGTTACCATCAGTTACGATCAAATTTTATTGCTATTGAATATAATTAATGAAGAATTGAAAACGTAACATAAACGTCTATAATTTAACCAATGGTATGCAAATTTACATAAGTATGAATGAACTAACATTATGTGCTCAAAATCGCTCATAGTAAGATTGTGTATTTCTTTCTCTACGTATGATAAATAGTAGGAGTACAGTCGCCGTCAGATATATTGCAGGGAACTAGGTAACCAAATACTTCTGAACAGATACTTGTCAATATATCTGACCGCGACTGTACAACCAAAAACAAATATTCCTTATATGAAACATGTGCACAGAAGTTGTTTTAACTAATCATTGCCGTTGTCAAAGCGATATGTGTTTGTCTTCTGTGTGGTCGTAGTATTTCACCGGACGAGCCGGGCCAATTCGTGCGAACATGTTAAAGCGGGCTCTGCCACTGTTAAAAGTTTTTATATACTAATTATAGTTTACCTGAAGTCGTAAATAGATCCATATATCCTCCTCATGCAGCGCAGAAGACGAGACAGACTATCCTTCCTGCATATCGATCCTCCTTTTGGAATGTGGTTCATAAACTGAAATCGTAATAAACATAAATAAAAATACTTGTCAAACACGAGCCGCGGCAGTAAAACTATCAATGACTACCAGAGAGCAATAACTTTTGATAAGGTATTGACATGACAGATCACAAAACACAAGCGAGTAGGTAATACAAATTTGGACACGGTACATAAACGGAAAAGTATTTCTTTTACCTACATATCCCTGCCCAATCAAATGTTTTTTTTGCCTTCCTATAATTTTCCTTATGGATGGAAAAAGAGAATTAAAATTTTATTGGAACCAAACGAGCTAGCTAATCCATGCAAAATTTGTAGTAGTTGCATGCTCTTCTTCTGTTTATAGTTCTTTAAAAATGCCCAGCTTTATGCAATTGTGGGTTATTTTAACAGTAACTGTTATAAAAACCATTGCGCCAATAATCCCAGTAAGCAATTGTTTCCTACAATCGCACATTTGTAACGCCAATAAGACGTCACATTTACGTTCATTCAGAGCATTCCAATATAACACATAAGAGCGATGTATGAGTTTCAAATAGCAATAACATAAGTCAATGCTAGGCACTTACACATTCCGCGAGGCCTGCCGACTAATGGGCGGCGGGCACGGCAGCAGCTGCCCGGAAACTAATCGCTATACTTTTATAAACCATTACAATATTCTATGAGTTTTCTTACTTTTAATAGCAAAACAATCCTAGTATGTAATCTAAAATGAAATTATCGTAAAATATTTACTTCCTTTTACCCAACGACGTGCGAACTGAACAGCGTATGAAAACAAGAGTAACGTTCTGTTCCACGTGCCATTCAATCCGAATTAAATGCCAAATACTATAGCGAAGAATTATGAATGATAACTCTAGTAGTAACGTGATATGTAACTTCAGTCAGAAAAAAATAGACTTGCCTGCCAGTCTCCGAGAGCCTTGTAGCTGGCTGCGGGGAAGGCGCTGGTCCGCCACCACAGATTCCAACGCTCGTCGCCGCAGCCCTGGTACATGCGCCATCCACGCTCCGCGCAAACCTTATAGTTATACCAATCGAATATTTATTAAGTTATATCATAAGGAAATAAAATGGATGTAAAAGGAAATTGATTAAAAATAATATTAAATCTAATATTTCGTACTATTTTCATTCATATATATCGAAAGATTGAGTTCAACTTGACACCGGTTAAGATGGGATCGACAAAATAAGAAGAGGCTATATGAATGTCATGTTTAAGTTGTGTTTAAAGTCCTGTAAACGGAAATAAATTTCACAACAATGTGAAGAGCTGACCAGCCGTCCGGGATTCAAACCCGAAGTTAAGTTGTCACTTGTAATATTTCTAACTTAAGCGATATGCAATTAATAAACCCAATGGAAATAAAATAATAATACTATTATCATGAACGGCAAGTAGTTAAATGAAATATTACGTCAATAAATAAACTTGTAATCATCCAAAAGTAAAATTACTTCATAATCAAAGATTCATAAAAGTCTATCGTGAATTTATTTAATTGTCGCTAATAATCAAGTAAGGAGAAACCGCCGAGGTTAACTGTTGACATTATAACATAAACATATATTATTTTATAGTATAGTTATATGTAATTATAGGTATAATTATATATAATAACTATAAATTCATAGCAAGGATAAATATATCTAAATAGATCTGATTGAGCAGATGTAGTAAATTTAAATTTAGCGTTTTCATCATTGTATTTTTATTATTCTGTTTTACCTTAAATACAAAGCTACCTACAAAAACAAGTATATATACCTTCATAAGAAGACTAGGTCCAGAACCGTTATCGTTCAATCGAAATATAAAATGTTCATCATTTTCGTCTTCCATTTTCATTGAATCTGTAAAAATAAAGCATGAAATAAATAATACAAGAAAAAAACAATTAATTATAAATAAACATACGTAATCATGATAAAGATAAATTTAAAAATATTGAAAACATTTATGAAACTTGCTTCATGATTTACGAAATAGGATTAGTCGACGTGTTTAAAACAACCACGCAGACCGCCCGCCCGCCTTGCACTGTCCCGCCAAACTGGCAACCGGCAACTATTCGGGCATCACGCGGAATACCGAAATGATTTATTACAGAGTTTTCGTGACACGCCCGTTTTCTGTAAAAAGCGATCAAACAACGCGCCACCAAAACCTTTCTAAGGGATCTGTTATTTATTACTTCATACTATTAGGACATTGATTAAAATTATTTCAAGTTTAATCAATTATTAGTGTTTTCAATAGTTTTTAGTAAATGTAAAATTAGCAGTGGGCATTATTTGACTATTTAGTACTACAGTACACTTTTCATACCATTCTTTCACACATTGAATAAGTAGTCGTAGTTTTTTCCCTACATAACCACTGTTTAAAACTTGACTTATCAAATCGAATCTAGGCGCTTTTACATTGAACAGTTCCGATAAGTTATCCGTGCACGCTTATCAAGTCAATATCAAAGACACCCCCGGCCAACCCCACGTGACTGACTGTAATAAACATTCCCCTACTCCCCAGGGAACTCTTACAATAAAAGAAATCCAATATTTGAATTATTTATTATACTTTCCACAACAAGAAATCGATTACTTGATTGTCATTTCGCTAAGTAATATAAAAATCATAATTAAAATGGTTTATCCCACGCCACAACGATTATTACTTATGTGTGTGTAACTATAATATTATTAATATCGAAAAAACTTTCCAGTTTGGAATTAAAATATATGTCAAGTGACGGATTGAGGATATTTAGTTTGTATAAACATTTATAAAAATAACTACCGAAGTAAATTGTTTATAATCATTTGATTTTAGTTATTATCGAAGTCGTTTACAAAGTAGTAACTAAATTGCTCAGTAATTTATCATAAATACATACCTAAAGTCTGTTTTTATAAATAAAGTAGAACTGGAAAAGCTTCGTTTGTCATTAATTTATCTATTTCAAAGTAAGATATTCCCGCTAATATTATACCTTAGGAAGTCTAATAACCACCATTACATTTAGTCAATGTCATGTAATTTGATGTTGCTTTACTTTTTGAAGCAACCTATAATTTAGCTTAATCTTTCCAATACGTACTAAATTCATAAACATCACTCACTAACCGTGTGTTTCTGAGACTAAATCTCTGTATAAAACATATCGTCATTCCCTGTCATTATCTTTGACAAAACAGAGATAACAATATGTTTTAAACGGAAATGTTGGTCTCAAAAACCCACGGTAAAAGTAACAATATGAGAAGTTATTATCCGTTATATCCAGTAAACACTCATCATCTTTGCCTAAACTTGTCGAGAGTCCATACTCTGGTTCGAACCGTACAACTTATCATAGGTTTCTGGGATCAAAATCAAACATGTCAAAGATTTTAGTTTCAAAAACCCACGATTAATGGTAACTATTGCTAATCACACGGACGAGATCTTGCCCAAACCTTCCGATATAGAACTTGCATCGATGAGGCAAACCATAAAAATAAACATAGTGATCTACTAAGTAATTTTAGGAGACAATATTTTTGTTACAATAAAGTAATTGTTATTTTTATTCTACTGTCTTCTTAAATATATATTAAAATACAAGACAACAAATTCCCTTACCAATGTTTCCGACAAATTTGACATTTATATAAATTAATCGTAGTGTCAAAAAAAACTTTTTTTGTTTATTCCAAAGAGTATAATAAGTATACTATAGAAAGAGGGGCAACTCGCACGAAGTCGTGGATCCACGGCGATTGTGGCGCTCCATGCGTATAATCGCTGAACTAATTTTTTTTTTTTTGGTACCTATATACGTAGGCACGCTTATTTAGCTCACTATAATAATAACTAATAAGTGGGAATCTAATAAATAAAGTTAAAATTGACATTAAATCAATGTTCAAAAATAATATACCCACTTATGTAGTTATTAATATAGTGAGCCGATATCAAGTAGCCTTCTATGAAATACCTCTATTAAAATGATCCTATTATTATTGGGGAAATAAAAACAAAATATTTTTATATTTTTGTACATTATTTATTATATTTCTACATAACTTAATTTTAAATCTATGCAAGTACATATACATCAATGACTTTCAAGATATCAGCTCAATATTTTAATTTTTAATATATATATTTGAAAATTACATTTACGGTAATAAATAGTATAGCGCGGTCACAAAAGAATGCATACCCTGTAATTAAAACCAAACCCCAAAATATTTTCAGTCACATGCAAGCTGGCAACTGGCAATTTGTAGTTATTTGCGAGTTTAAACACTCTGAACATATTCTCTTACAACATAGGCAAGCAAATTTTTCTTTACAATAAAAAATTACAAATAAAAAAATATATTTTTTACATATACACACATGGACCCACCTACTAATTTCAGACACATCAGTTTATGGCTCTATAATTCCAGTGATTGGCACACATTTTCTGAACATCACTGACCGTCTCTCAGGAAGGCGGAAACCGTGTATATGTGCACCTACAACAAACAAACAGAATGTGATTTCCTATCAAGTATAGGAACTGATATGTAAAATGTATTAGAAGTAGGGCACCATTCAATATGATAACCGGAAAGGATAAATCACTGTGGTGCTAAAAACTACACCAAAATATTAAAATATTTAAATGTTTAAATGAGTCTGACATATGGGAATAACATGAAAATTTTTATTGAATTGGAACTTACCATAATCAGTCCATCTAAAACACAGTTGCGTACGGCGTCATTTTTCACGAAAACACATTTTAATTAAAAACAAAATGAATGAAACAACATTTAACTAAGAATACAAGAACAGAAATAGAAATACGAAAAAACGTAGCGGTTTGATGACACATGAATGTCTCGATGACAGAAATGATGCTTCTTCTCAGCCATGAGATGAAATGATGTTTACGATTATATAAAAGGTGGCGCCACTTTCCATACAAACCGTCCTTCTTCTAAGTTTCCACCCCCTGGTTTATTCTACGTCTCTAAAAAGATTCTACTATATTATTTTTGAATTTAAATATTTTTATTGTACTGTACAGTAATATACAAACATTTATACTAGATGTCGCCCGCGACTCCGTCCGTGCAGAATAAAAAAACATTATTATGTTCCTGCTTATATGTATGCCAAATTTCATCAAGATCCGTTCAGCCGTTCTGGAGATACTTTTAAACAAACATCCATTCATCCATCTATGCAAACATTCGCATTTATAATATTTGTTTACAATACTTAAACAGTTAATAGAAAAAAATATCGTCTTGATTATCTTCTTTGGAACAATGTAAAAGTTTAACTAGTGTGGAAACCTACTGTTATGTTTTCTACTTTAGCAATCTTATTCGTTGAAGTGGTAACGATATTGTAACTTTTATATATATCAGGTAATAAAGTTAGTTGTATAATTATGTTTTATGGCTAATAAATACGTGCATCTACTTCTATAAAATAATGAGAACTAAGGCTATTTTAAACAAGATACATTTAATATTTCAATCAATTAATGCAAGTAGCTAATATACACTAGAAATAGATTCTAATTCCAATTTCACTTTAGATAAATTGTAACCATATAAACCGGATGTTAATGTATTCAATATTTGTAGGTATATCTAATTAGATCAAAATCTTATGTTGTTTTATTTAAAATCTTCAGATTAAATAGAAATTCTTTTCTCTAAACAAATTTTATAATCATCTACAGCTTTCATCATGATTTCAAATTTGGACTTTATATGTGGAACAGGACCGGACTCTTCTCCCATAATCTTGTAGCGCCTCACTATCGCCGACAGCGCTGTCTTCATTGACATTAAAGCATATTGGTAACCTGAAACAAAAACATCATATTTTACTTTTAAAATTAAATAGGTAATCATGACATATATCATTTTTAAGATCTATTTACATTGCTGTCATGGCAATTAGCTAATTGGAGTCAACTCCAACCTTTACCCATAGACTATATTAAAGTGTAGAGTGTTACATTAATATTATAGAGAAGTACAAAGGACGTATTCCTCCGGTGTTTATTGCCCCATTACATAAAATTCTCTTTAATCTTATCTTATCAAATCATTATCTCAAGACAAACATATGTGAATTACAGTACCGACACAACTTCGAGGTCCACTGCTGAAAGGCATGTAAGAGCAGGTATGCTTGAGGTTGAACCTCTCCGGCAGGAACCTGTCAGGGTCAAAAACTTCAGCGTCCGGGCCCCAGTACTTAGGGTCGCGGTGCATACCCCAAGCACTGACAATTGCACCGAACCCGGCCGGTAGAGTTCTTCCTGACGCTGTTTAGTATATCGAAACATAGATGAGTACGTATTATTTTAAAAGTTAATTCTTGTCAAAAATGAACATGAAATAGGAGTATGTGAGAATTTGCTATTTAATACTTACGTAAGTAAATATCTTCTGAAATTTTTCGAATAATAAATGGCCCTGGTGGAAATAACCTTAGCGACTCTTTCACAATACGTTCTAAATACTTTAACTTGGACAAGTCCTCTTTAACTATTGATCTTTCGGAATTTCCGAAAATATCTAATAATCTGAAAAATAATTATCGCAATATAAACGCTTTAAAATATATGTCAAAGGGAAAAAGATAGTAAATATTTAGTTTATATATTTAAATATAGTCGTTTGTTTATAAATTTTCTTTAACGTTTTTTTCTCGCTCAATGTTTTCACAATTTTGGTAAATCCAGTGTGACTTACTCTTGATATAACTTGTCTTGAACTTTTGGATACATCGCTAACAACTTCAAAGTGTACCCAATTGACACACCCGTCGTATCAGTGCCGGCTATTGTTAACGTCATTATTTCCTCTCTTAGCTCTAGATCAGTGTAACCATTTTCACCGCCAGAAAATTGTATCAAAAGTTCGAGGAACGACCGAGTTTTGTAATGACATAAATCTAAAAATTTAGTTATATTGATTTCAGGTTCAAAATAGTTTATAACTTCCCACTGTTTCCTGTCTTACCAAAATTACGATCTACTTCTGATTTCAGATATTTTTCTTTATTGATTTCTTCCCTCTTCTTTTGTATTACCTTTAAGTGAAATAAAAGAATATTTAAACATTTGGATACAAAACCTTTTGACTACGTCATAAATTTTTTACGACCATCTCAAGAGTATTAAAGGAGATTAAACAAAGGAAAATTCTTGCAGAATGATGTCCATAGGCGCCTGACACAATTATATGCATACATAGAGCATTTGTTCACTAAAAGCAAATGCTATCCTTTAAAAACTTTATATGTTTCATGTATTTTTAATGCAAATTATAATATTAAAAACGCTAAATATGTTAAACTTACCCCATCTATAAAATCGTGCATTTCCTTTAAATATTTCTTTTCCTCTGTGTACTGAGGGAAGAACTTGTACAACCATTCTGGTTGTAGCCATAGATGAAAAAATCTTTTACAAATAATAATAAGTACATTTTTCAATGCGATTAAAAATAGATTATCAGGATTATTTTGGGCGTTTAATTTTATTCCCATCGTAGTCCCTGTTACAAGAAAAAAAATATTAAAATCAAAAATATCTATTAAATACCTCAGACAAGTCAAAGGTCACATTTTTAATTAAATAACGAAAACCACTAAGATTTAATGGCAATGAATAAAAAACCAAAAGAGGAGATGAGAGTAAAAAAGAACTCGAAATCCCTTTTTGTTACTACTAACCACAAATAGCGTCAAGAGTATATCTGCAAAGAAAAGGCCCCATGATGATGTCACCTTTACCCGCACATTCAGCAATCATTGAAACCAACTTCTCACTTTGTTCCGAAAATACTTCCATGAAGGTATCTACTATTTTAGGACTGAAAGCCGGCACCATGATCTTTCGTCGTCTTCTCCATATAGGCACTAATAAAGATAGTTTGTGTTCTAACATGAATTAAGTTGTCAATATTCAAAAGAAAAAAAAAACAATTTTAACACCACTTACATGGTGCGTATATTCCGCCATTACCAATAGCATTTTTAAAGAATCTATGCTGGTTGTCTGTCTCTAAGCAATTCTTTAATATTACCTCTGAATCAATTGGGTCCACAACAACTGAAACATGGCGTACATTAATTAAATTGTTATATTATGAGTCTTAAGATTACCACAACCAATCATACATCAACAATTAACTAAATAATTTGTCAATAAACACTTTTAAATAGATATACAAATATCGAATAACATTAGAAATAGATCACATGAACTATTAAATAAATATCTAACTTATAGTCCTTACCTGAATTTCATAATTAGTTTACATACCGAAATAAAAAAGATGGCCAATCCCACCTCGAAGAATTCCATTCTTTTTCATTGCCTCGTAACTATACTTCTGTAAACTGTTCAATACATCTGGAACCATTACGAGAAGTAAATTGTGATTTCAATTATATTATTTATAACATAGATATATTATCCTTTTCATATATCTTGGCGGCCAAAGGTTCGATACGCAGTGCCCTCCCCCCATTCCCGCAACGCTCCGCTAAATCTTAAACTATAATATTTGTTTACAGGACTGTTATTACCTTAAATTGCGGGGCGCCCGAGTCTGGCGCCCTGGTAAATACTACTTTAAGGGGCGCCAGACTGGTTTTCATACTCAGGTGCCGTCTATAGATAACACGACCCTGGTTGTTTTCATCATTATTTGGCAAGTGCCTTAAGTTAAACTACAAACCTTGGGTGTACTAGCTTAGTACTGTAACATTTTATGTGGCTAATAATGAAAATAGTACACACCTTCAGTATTCCCAATAAATTTATGGGCGACACCAATGAACGGCAGTTCATCGTCGGACCCGGGAATCTCTGAAGCTAATTTATGCATTCGTCTTCTTTTAAATCTGAATAGTGCAATACCCAGCACCACACCGAGGCACAAAAGATATAAAAACATTGTAAATATAATAGAAAACCTAATACACGTAGTACAACTGCTATATTTGAATATATCATCCAAGGAAAATTATATTCGTCTTATATAATACCCTCTATGTAAAACTAGCAATTTTGTTATATTAAATAAGGTTTTTACGTTTAGGCCCTTTGTACACTTGTATCTTAAATACTATTGCACGATATCTTTGTCGCAAGTATTATGTAGCGCGCGATCTGTACACAAAATATTGAATTGTTGACACGAGTTGGCTATTCGTTTAGTATAGGCAAAGTAACTACATAGCTGACACGAATTCACAATATGTCTACTGTATAAATTTGCTCTGCCGTTTTGAAAATCGCCGCGACTTTTTCGTGACGATCTTGACAAACAGATAGCGAGCCACTTGTTTAGGCGACGAAAGAACAAAATGTTGGCTACGCGTACCTGTGTACAAATCTCTATGAGAATTTATTGCATAAGTCGCTTAGTGACTAAAATAGCTGTGTATTTCTGTAGCGCAGTGTACAAAGACCCTTATACTGCGAAGTGGCAATTTGTTATTATATTAAAGTAATTAAAAAAAACCTTCATCTGGGTTTTTCAAACTGTGTAGCTGTTTGCTTCTGCGATCTCTTTTCGCGCCTTTCTGTTTCAGAGTAAAATAATAAATTAAATAGAGCACTTCAGTAACTCCTTTTACTTAGTTTGAAGCAATCGAAAGAAACTGACAAAAAATATATTAGCAAGAAAAAAAAGAAAAATTATTTAAGTGTACAAATATTGATTAAACTTTTAACATTCTTATTATTTTGACTTTTTTAATTAAGTAACGTAAACCACTAACATTTAATGGCAATCCATTAAAGTAATAAACCCAATTTCGGCGATAACTTAAATCCTAATGTAATAAAGACTTGATGTGTGCAATTTGAGAAACACAACAGAAACAATGTATCACAGGTGATGTTATGTGATATAAAATTCTTGTACACATTGATGCTATTGTATAATAGCCGTCGCCTATGACTACATACATCCCTGCGGAACTGAAAAAAACTTAATTAGTAGCCTATGTATTCTTCCAGACTATGTTCTATATCTGTGCCAAATTTCATTAAGATCCGTTGAACTCTGTCACAAACAACCATCCAAACTTTCGCATTTATAATATTACTAGTACTCATCAGATGAAACGCGGAATTATTTCCACTTCACGCCTGTCTTCTGCCATTCGTTCAACAATGTTGTTGCTGGCGTATATTCCATCAAGGAGAAAAAGTACTAAAGATAAATTTGAACGTAAAGTCCATTTAAATTACCATAGAAACATTATGACTAGCCATAGTACGTTATATCATTCTGAATGTTTTTTTAAACAACATAGGAGATAAATCGCTTTTAATGGTTAATTTATAGGTTACTATGTAACCCTCAGATTGTAGGCAAATGCTCACCGTGAACTTTTAATGAGGCAACATGTGTACAAGGAACCAATATCATTCAACCACATCATCACTTAACATCAGGTAGGATCGTGCTGAAGCGTTGGCTTATTAAATTAAAAAAAATGTTCTCTTTATTTTTTCAGGAGAATTATGGCAATAAGATAGTCGAGATTCAATGGCAAACTCAATTACCTACTTCTTTTTTTAAATAGCTATTTTGTAGATGTACTAAGTTATAGGGGAAGTTATTAATAATACAAAGTGTTTTTTTTTGTTTTTTACTGTTTAGTTAGGTTTTAAATTAACCTTAATAAATTGAATATTAATTTCATAACGATTGAATTCAGTTACAAAAATAAAAGAAAACTACTGTACCACAAAGCCGGAAACGACAAAATACCTAAAAATATTTCACTTTACATCTGAATGAAATACCAAAGGATAAAATAATACTCTTTATTTATATTTTAAAACATACAAATTGTGTACACAGCCGAAATAATACGTAGTTTTAAAGAGCTAAAAATATTGAGAATTTTTTTTAAATCAAATCTTCAAATTCAGATACACTAAAAATTGTAATAAAGGACTAGAAATAGGTCATGGAATTGGCAACTTACTCGTGCTGCGTGAAGCAGAATATTCTATACTCTACTCCACGTAGCATGTAATTGACAAAAGTAACCTAAGGTTCAAAAAGGTTCAACGATATAAACAAAATGCAAGGTTTTTTTTCTCCATATATATAAGTTTATTAATTTAGAATAACTATCATTGTGTTTTAAATAAATATGTTTTCAATGCATGTAATTTCATTCATTCCTTTCATTTCTTTTTATTTAAATCTTTTCTCTAAACAAATTTTATAATCATCGACAGCTTTCATCATGATGTCAATTTTGGACTTTATATGTGGAACAGGGCCGGACTCTTCTCCCATAATCTTGTAGCGCCTCACTATCGCCGACAACACTGTCTTCATAGACATTAACGCGTATTGATAACCTGCAACACATCACGTATTATTTTAAATACAATTCGTCCGCGCGGAATTAAAAAAGAAATTCGTCGCCGTATTCATAATGCTATGGCCTAATCACCCTTAACTTAGGGTAGGCTCCGAGCCCCTCGGTGGGGACGTATAGTGAGCTGATGATGATGATGATTCATAATGCTTGCCGCATTACCGCAACTTTACAACACACACCCATCTTTCCTTAGCCTCGCTGACACTAATAGAAATATCCGCGAACATCTGTTCCAAAAGCTTAATAAACATATAGCCAACCTTATTTAAGTTCATTTAATTAGTTAGTGTGTATTAAAATCTAGACCAATGTGAAGTACAGTGTCTCAAGTTTATAGTATAGAGAAGAACAAGAGACTCTTCCCTTGGTTGTTAGAAGAAATATATATGGAAACTACGGTACCAATACAATTACGAGGTCCACTGCTGAACGGTATGTAGGAGCAGGCATGCTTTAGGTTAAACCTCTCCGGCAGGAATCTGTCGGGGTCAAAGACCTCGGCGTCTGGGCCCCAGTACTTGGGGTCACGATGCAAGCCCCAGATACTGACCGCCGCGCCTGATCCAGCTGGAAAAACTCTTCCCGACGCTGGTGAAGAATTACGAAACGTACATATTAATTAATTAATAATGTTAGCTGTATAGAAAAGAAAATGTAAGTGAAAGTAGTCTATTTTATAATTAACTTACGTAAGGAAATGTCTTCTAAAACCTTTCGAATGATGAATGGACCTGGTGGATATAACCGTAGAGACTCTTTCACAATACGTTCCAAATATTTTAACTTTGACAAGTCCTCTTTAACTATTCTTCGATCGGAAGTTCCAAAAACATCTAGTAATCTAAAAAATAATTGGATTTTACGGTTTTTAATCGGATTGTATGAATCTTATATCTTTAAATGAGCAATTCTTGTATACATATAATTGGAATCTCGGAATCGGCTCCAACGATTTTCATAAAATTTAGTATATAGGGGTTTCGTGGGCGATAAATCGATCTAGCTAGGAATCATTTTTAGAAAATGTAATTTTATTCGTGTTTTATCGATAATCAACTTAAACATAAACTTAACTTTTTCTATCGGTAAGATCGAAAAATATTATTCATATTTCATCATTTTAAATGAATATTTAAAATGATGAAGTATTTATTAGTAATTTTACTAGTAATTCGTAGTTAAATATAATTTCCAAAAAACACAATTTAAAAAAAAATACGGTCATCCAGATTTTGGTTATAGTTATTAATACCTATAATTATGTTTTGTCTCAATCTACTCTATCTCTTCTTGAAACATGGTTTGATCTAGATCCAAACAAAATTTGATAAATTTAAGATCCAGTGCGACTTACTCTTGATATAACTTGTCTTGAACTTTTGGATACATCGCTAGCAACTTCAAAGTGTACCCAATTGACACACCCGTCGTATCAGTGCCGGCTATTGTTAGTGTCAATATTTCCTCTCTTAACTCCAGATCAGTGTAACCATTTTCACCACCAGAAAATTCTATCAAAAGATCGAGGAACGACTGAGTCTTGTAATTACTTAAACCTGGAAAATTATAAATATTCAATAACCGTTCAAATAATTTATACGTTTCCTTTGTTTTATACGTTACTCACCAAAATTACGATCTACTTCTGATTTCAAATCCTTTTCTTTCTTGATTTCTCTCCTTTTATTTTGAATAACCTAATGAAATAAAAAATTGAATGTAAATATTAAAAAAAATGATTCTTTACTTAGTTTAATTAATATTTTACAGAGGCTGCGTACAGATGTGTGGAAGACGTTTGAATATTGATGTTTAGTTACGCGTTGATATATTCTTGCACTGTTTATCTATGTATTTTTTTCTTTTTATTTATCATTGTTATATTATATGTTATTATAAAATATGTTATCGTGTAAACTGTTATGTAAAGTGTGTATAGTGTCAAATTGGTTGTATACTGTAATGATGCTATGCAGTTTTTAAATAAATAAATAAATTTTCAACACTAATCTAGGAATGTGACGTCTAATAAAACTTCAACAACCGTTTATGAAGGTGACTCAAATATTTAAACATTTAAATTTAAAACGTTTTTACCTTTAGGAATATTAAACTTACTTCATCTACAAAACCTTGCATTTCCTTTGTATATTTCTGATGTGACTTGGACTGCGAAAAGAACTTGTACAGCCAATCAGGTTGTAGCCACAGATGGAAAATTCTTTCACAAACCAAATTAAGTATATTTTTCAATGCTTTTAGATATGGTGCATTAGGATTATTTTGAGCGTTTGTTGTTATTCCCATTGTAGTTTCTATAAAAAAAATAAAGTTAAAAGTATCCATAAAAATAGCTTGACAACCAAGCTGTATAAACATTACATAAAGAAAGATTTGTTTTTGTTTCTACTCACCACAAACAGAGTCAAGAGTATACCTACAAAGGTAAGGTTCCATGGCGATGTAATCATTACCCGCGCATGCAGCAAGTACTGAAACCAACTTCTCGCTTTGTTCCGCAAATACTTCCATGAAGGTGTCTACTATTTTAGGACTAAAAGCCGGCACCGTGATCTTTCGTCGTCTCCTCCATATAGAAACTGGTAAGAATAATTAAAGTGATGAAGCAATTTGAACAGACTATCACAGTAGTTAATTACTTAAAAATAATTTAGTTACATACATGTTATAGTATTAAGAAATCTAGAAGCACAACTTTTATAATACATGACACCGGATCTTTTGGAGAATATGCCCGTACTTATATTAATAGTGGTCAGAGGGCGGGTAATACGAATCGAGCGACAATCACTTCGAAGCGAAAACACTTGGTATAGCCCCTTTGCACTCGTGAAAAATATAATATTAACTCTAGTCACCTCTTTTAACTAAGAACCAATTCATAGACGAAGTCGTAGCTTTCGATATTTTTTTACCCAATTCATACACTTAATGAAAACTAGTAATTAAATTTAATGTAAAATATAATATACCTGGTGCAAATATTAAGCCGTTTCCAATTACATTTCTAATAAATCGATGCAGGTCATCTTTCTCTAAGCTAGTCTTTAGTATTACCTCTACATCCACTGGATCAACAACAACTGAAACAACATACATAAATTGTATAATACATTTTTTAAGACTATAAATCATCGTACCATAGTAAATTGAACATCTGAAGATATCAAATAAAGTCATTAACTATGTTAACACATTGTATACGTCTGATTTTATTTCTTACCTATTTCATTTTTAATCATATAATATACAACTTACTGAAGTAAAGAATATGACCGAGCCAACCTCGAAGAATTCCGTTATTTTTCATTGCCTCGTAACTATACTTTTGTAAACTATTCAATATATCTGAAAACAATAAATGACATTGTTGGTTTTAATTTAAACTATTACTATATTAATTATTTATATTACTTAAGAGTTTATACTCTTAATTATTAAAGGCATATAAACAAAGCAAGTAAATATATATAAATTAACAGACTGGAGTGGCTGTACAGAGTTTATTAGTTAGCTCTCCTCCTCCCCGTTTTATCACTTTACTTCCGAATGTCAAATTCCCTCATCTCCTTTCCACCATTTTCCTAATAGGAAAGTATGGGAAGGTGAATTTGACGGAGGTGAAATATACAGGGAGATGTATCCTCTTTTGTAAGTCCCTACCTCTATTTTAAGGATGGGCAATATATTTGTCTGTTTACTTTTCACAGATAAGTCTAGACAGCGGTCACTTAGCTTTTTTTAGCAAAATCAGGTTGCCGATTTTACACAAAAATGCAAAATATCTATTAATGATTTTTAAAAGATAAATAAAAACAGTACGACCATTGTAGAACTGGAAATAGTGCAAACCTTCAGTAGTCCCAGTAAATTTATGTGCGAGACCAATAAATGGCAGTTCATCGTCCGAGCCGGGTATCTTTGAAGCTAATCTATACAATCGTCTTCTTTTTAATTTGAATAATACCATACCTAGCACTACACTAAGGCACAAGAGACATAAAAACATTTTAAATATTATATACCACACCAAACCCACGTAGGTTGTACACTTGAATGAGTCGTCTAGGTAAAATTGTAGTGGTCTTATATAAATTCTTTTATGCGAAAATAAAACGAGCTTATATTTTATGGCGTTATTAACATGACATTTATACTGAGAAGGCATAATTTGTTATTACTTTATTGAACTTGAAATTACATTAGTCCACGTTTCTCAAACTGTCCCAGTTATATCTCATTTACCGTGAGTTTCTGAGGCCAAATCCCTGTTTAAAACATATTGTTAAAGATAATGACAGGGAGTACGATATGGTTTATACATAGAGGTTGGTCTCAGAAACCAACGGTCAATCAGCTAGCGTTACCCCAAACAAATTTATTTTCAATTCAAAATTATTTTCGAATTCAATTTGTTATTAACTCAATTAATCAAGTAATTATTATTTTTTTAAGTACAAAGTAATGGTAAATAGACGTAGTTAAATATTATACAACACATGTACTCAAACTACTTGAATTCCGATTTGGACCTTGTAGCAGTATTATTGTTGAACACATTTTGTTGGAACAGAAATTTCACTCTCATATTTTGTGTCACTCTCGCACAACGTTGTATTTTAAACAAAAGATTTATTAACGACGAAAATTTTCTAAGAAAAAATAGCTCATGACAAATTTTGAGAATCATGACTTTAAAAAGGTGTATTAGTTGTTTTTTGAACTAAAAATTGCATACACTTATTACATTAGTGTATAAAATTAACACCGACTACTATTCGTATTTTACTAATACATTTAATAATCCTGTCTCTGCAGCCCTGACCACTGGTTGTTTGAGTCATGGGATTCCGCAGCCGGTGGTGTTCTGTTTTTAATAATATGTTTTGTATATTTTTATTTTTTTATGGATATGAAATGTATTATATTAGAAATATGATAAATAAATGTATATCGACATTTAATAATATTATAAATGCGAATGTTTAGATGTATGGGTGGATGGATATTTATTTGAAAGTATCCCTGGAACAGCTCAACATTTCTCGCTGAAAATTGGCACAGATATAGAAATTGGAATACATCATTTGGAAGAAAACATGCTACAAACAGGCTACTTATTATTTTTTTTTAATTCCGCGCGGACGGAGTCGCAGGCGACAGCTAGTATTTTATATATTGGTGGTGCAGTCATCGGCTACGACCGTTGGCCGTTATGAAAGAAAATGTCTATACACTATTTTTTTATTTGTTAAAAAAATCAAGTATTATATCTTAAATATTTAAAAATTCTTTTTTACTCATTATAATAACAATAACTTTTAATTAATATGTAATAATTAATCCTTTTTATTTTTTTCAGCTGAGTAAAACACCAAAAAGGCAGAAGTATGATTTTTTATTCAATAAAAACACTTACATAACATTTTATTCAAAGTTTCAATTATAAAACTATAAATGGTTATGTAGTCTTCTGGGTAACAACGCTTTTTCTGTAAAAAAAATGTTATGTTACGAGATTGAACTCGTGGATTTTCGCTGTCTGATAAAAGTATTTTGTCATCCATCTCATTCTTAAAAAAAACAGATAACAATAGAGCCTCCTAACTTCTACAGGTAAACTAAGGTATAATTTATGCACAAACTTAAACCAGAACATTCCTAGGTGCACCTTAGCGTTTACGTTTTAATTGTTTTTGGTATAAATTTCCTTCTTTTACTGAATTACGGTTAAGATGATCAGATAAAGGGTGTTTCTTTTTCAAACATATCCCCTCATCCGCCAAATTCATTTCTCTTTCCGTCTTTTTCTTATTAGGAAAAAGAGGAGACCACCTAGAATTGGATTACCGTCAATCACAAAGGGATACGTAAAATACTCTACTTCACGCTTTTCACATACAATGTTACACTAATAGTACACTTATTAATCTAAGTTATAAATAAACATATAAAAAGATTAACCGTGAGTTTCTGAGACAAAAATCTCCCTTTAAAACATATTGTTTTCTCTATTTTGGTAATGACAAGGATTACAATATGTTTAATACAGAGATTTATCTCTTGAAAACCAACGGTAAGTCTATCTATATTAACGCAATGTTAGTTTGTCTATTAAATGAAATTCATTAAAAGATTAAAAGATTTCAATTAAAATATTACGCCGTCACTCCAAATATTGTGTAATTGTTTAATTGTTCATATAATCATTCAGTAACTCTTTTTTCTAAACTAATCTTATAATCATCTACAGCTTTCATCATAATGTTGATTTTGGACTTTATATGTGGAACAGGGCCGGACTCCTGTTCCCCGACAATCTTGTAGCGTCTCACTATCGCCGACAGCGCTGTCTTCATTGACATTAAAGCATATTGGTAACCTGAAACATATCATTAAATATTATAAATAAGTAATAAATGAATAAATCTTTATTATCAAAAATAAATACCAACACAGATGGAGTCGAAGTCAACTGTCAAGTGTCGAAAGTATCAATATTATAAAGGTTGCTAGGTTGTCCAAAGTCTCTTTAGCCATATTTCAACAAATACTAATACTGGAAAAAAATATAGTACATGCGATTTTCATTACCGAGACAATTGCGAGGTCCACTACTGAAAGGCATGTAGGAGCAGGCGTGCTTGAGGTTGAACCTCTCCGGCAGGAACCTGTCGGGGTCAAAGACCTCGGCGTCCGGGCCCCAGTACTTGGGATCGCGATGCAAGCCCCAGATACTGACCGCTGCGCCTGACCCGGCAGGAAGCACTCTACCTGAAGCTAAATAAATCGAAAATAATAAGAACTTATATAGATTATATTATGGAAAATAAAGTACACTTATTAATCTCAATACACAACGCACATGTGACAAAAAAATTATAGTTATTGTTGCCGCCAATGCTAGTGATAGTTTTAGGTTAGTCAGGACTTTCTCCATAAAGTTTAAGCATTACCCACAGAAATATTTGACACTCCTAGTGTATTCTTTCTTACTGAATCTGCACTAAGAGACATCGTTAGTGTAGTAATACAATTTATTAATTATAAATTTTACGTGAAGTTACACATTTTAAATACTTACGTAAAGTAACATCCTCTAGAACTTTTCTGATTATGAACGGCACTGGCGGGAATAATCGTAGTGATTCCTTCACAACTCTTTCCAAGTATTTCAATTTCATCAGATCTTCCTTAAGCAATGGTCGGTCAGAATCGCCAAATACTTCCTGCAATCTTAAAAAAAATATTATGGAATAAAATCAAATTATAGGACCCGTACAGAAAAGATTACACGGAGTGAAAAACTTGGATGAAAAAAGATTTTTATTCTGAATAAAAAGCCGGAAAAAATGGCTTCGCGATAAATACGTTCTGTAAGTCTTCATTCGCACGGGTGCTTTTTAAAAAGTGTTCAAATGTGAGAACGTTTTATTGCAAAGTATTGCATTTAGAGCATTAGACGAGAAAAACAAGAGTGATTTTGAAGAGTTCACCGAATATCTGTCTGCCTATGAGGCTAGAAGACCGCCAAGTCCGCCTCTGGCTATTGCGGGTGAGTCGTTAGAATAAAAAAATCTTAAATCAATAAATCGGGAAAGTATTGAGCTAATGACGAAATAAGGAGGAATGGTTATTCCAAATAGTAACTTACTCTTCGTATACTTTGTCCTGCACTTTTGGATACATCGCTAGCAGTTTGACTGTATAGCCGAGCCCCACGGCGGAGGTGTCTGTGCCCGCCACCAACAATGTAAGTATCTCCTCACGCAGCTCCACGTTGTTGTAGCCGTGCTCGCCGCCGGACAAACGGACTAACAGGTCGAGGAAAGTCTGCTTTTGATAACTACCTATGTCTGAAAGTTATGATTTCATTTAAAACTAGTTTATTTGGCATACTGTGTGCGTTCGAAGATACATCCAGGTGGAAACTAATACTAATTTTATTAAACTTCAAACTTGCAATCATCAAAAAGACGAAGAATAATAAACTATTTTTGTCTCTGTCTCAATATGAGGTAGAAAGTTTAATTATACATTTTTGTTATAGAGATATAATTACCGAAATCGTGATCAACTTCTGACTTGCGGTTGTTTTCTAGTTTTAGTTCCTCTCGCTTCTTTGATATTACCTGAAATATTAGGAATGAGAAATTATTGTAACGACCATTTATATTGTACCTTAATTTAACAGTTTTCCGAAATCGGAGGTAAATTATTTGTCAAAAACTAAGAACAAATGCAAGTTTGTTACGATTGTAATAAACTTACTTTATAACATTTTTAATTAATATATTTGATTAACGAATTAAACGTACTATGGATAATAAGTGATATGATATGTGTGAAGTCAACCAACCCGCACTGGGCCAGCGTGGTTGACTATGGCCTAATCACCCATAACTTAGGATAGGTTCCGAACCCCTCGGGGGGCCGTATAGTGATGATGATAGATAATAAATATAATATGGTACTTTACCTCGTTGGTGAAATCATGCATAACCTTTAAATTCTTTTCATGTGCCACGGATCGTGGAAATAATTTATAAAGCCAATCTGGTTGCAACCACAAGTGAAATATTCTTTCGCATACTAAATGTAAAATAATTTGCATTGATTGTAAGAACGGTGTGTCATTATTATCTTGAGCGTTGATTTTAACGCCCATTGCAGTCTCTGTAAAAGAAAAAAAAATAACTTAACCAAATTTTTTCACCTCAGAACAACCACTTAAATTTATATTTCCAAAAAACCTTTTCATACCAATAATTCGTATTCTTTTATGCAAAAAATAAAGAACAATGCATCAACATTTAAAGGTCAATTTGAGATAGAAAAATAAAGAAATAGTAGTTTATTCAAACGGAATATCATTAAAACACTGCGTTTACTTTGTAAGTCATCAGTCACGGCCAAACCAAAACAATGAAAAGGTTAACGTTCTTTAAATTGCAGTTTAATTTATAGTTTAAACGACATGGAATATCTACATTGACAAACGTTTTCCACTGAAAAACAAATTTTAAAAGATGCCATTTTCGTTCAATTTGTCCCACGTTCTAACATTGAAAACACATCGTGATGTAACCTGTATTTATGGTCGAATTCAATGGTAATGAGAAATCATAATTATATAATTTGTCTATGGATTTATTTTAAATTAGGTAATGTATTTTGTACATTAGTAGCTGTTGTATTTATAGGCATATGTTTAACAGTGATAAAGCCTGCTTTAACACCTTCGCACGAATTGGCCGGTTCGTCCTGTGCAATACCACGTTTCGTCTGATAAGTGTGTGTCCTAATTTTAGGCCTTTTTCACTTCTCACCCTTTTTCTGATAAGGAAAGGATGGGTGTTTATAGCTGTTCGATAGTTCATAGTTGTTCGTTGTTCGTGTACGGTCCGACACTATGGCAACCGTCCATTAAGTACAACATTAAGCGTCATACAAATTTAATTTAATACTTCATAGGCGTCATTTATGAAACTAAACTATCTTAAATAGACACACAGTAACAGCGTTATCAAGAAATAATCGATTAGAAAAAAAATTACAAGAACATTTTTAATACCAATTTCATAATTAACATGATTGCTTCTGTCTATTACCATTGTCATGTAGATGACACTAATATAATAGTACAAGAAATATTTTTACACGTATAAACAATGTAACAATCGCTTTGTGTAACTTTTTCCTTCGCTTTCAGGAAAAAAAAAAACAATTGAATGTGTTGTTACCTCTAATTCACATTATAATCATCAATTAGAGGTAACAACACCTTTGAATAAACTTGAATTAAAGTAGGTTGTAACCTTCGTCTCAGCAGGGCTACATTTTATTCACATCCGAAATGTGTGTTTCTTAAATCAGAAATTTGAATTGAACTATACAGACGCTCTTAAGAATTGCTTTAAGTTGTTTTTTAAGATGTTTAAAACATTTTGCGATCATTAGTGCAATCACAAAAAAAGCCAAATTGTTATCACGAGAAAAAGTAATAATTATTTTTCATCACCGCATAATTATTAAATATTTAAACTTACCACCCACAGAGTCCAATGTATATGTGCTTACGAAATTCCACAACTTGACAGGACCTTTGTTGGCATAATTAGTAAGCTTCGATGCCAACTTCTCGCTTTGTTGAGAAAATATCTCAACAAAATTCTCTACAATTTTCGGACTGAAGGCCGGCACTAAAATCTTACGGCGCCTTCTCCATATTGATACTAAGAAACAAAAACAAAAATTTAAAAAACAAAAGAATATCTACTTCAAAACAAAATATTCTCAAAGAAAATGCATTAAAAAGTAACAAAATAACATCGTGAATGCCCTCGAAAAACAAAACACTCGTCGTTCTTGTATTATATCTGTATGTTACTAATCTTGGAACTATCGTAGAAACGGCACAACGGATCTTGATGAAATTTGTTGCTGATGTAGAACCTAAACTGGAATAACACATGCTTCTAATAAAATTTTCTTTTATTCCGCACGGACGGAGTAGCGGGTGATAGCTAGTTGTACAATATTCTTATTTCAAAGTCGGAGTAAGTCAAGGCAGATTAGTGACATTTATATTCTGAGATATGTATATTAAAATCAAAACAAAGACATAATTATCAATACCGGTTTAATTATAAAATAGTAACGAACTAATTTGTCGTCGTTGCGAGAACTTTCTACGCAGGCGTGCTTACATTACATTTTTCGGACGCGAATTCGAATAAAGAAGACTTATAAAAATCGGTCAACAAGGAGGAGGGGAGTCGCGAAGCAACAAAAATTAAATATAAAGGCGAATTTAGAACCCCTACTTTTTTGAAGGTGAGTAAAAACAGAAAGGAAAATTTAAATGCCAGATCGTAAAAACCTTGCCTTTACATTTTTGTCATGTCTTAACAATTTAGAATCATACCTGGTGCAAATATTCCACCATATCCAATAACTTTTCTTACAAAACGATGAAGATCGTCCTTTTCTAAGCAAGACTTCAGCAGAACTTCCAAATCGACTGGGTCTAAAACAACTATTAAAAAAAAATCAGTGATTAAAGCAAATCAAAATACCTACTTGTAGAAGCCTAATAAACACTTTAACAGCAAATTATTTTAAATAAGACAACTAATCGCTTGGCTTGTTTTACAACAATTATAATAGTCAGTCCAATGGGATTCGAACCCACAACCAAGATATCGTATATCCTTTCGTTTAACCATTATTGTTAATTATTGGCATTAAATTCTATACGCTCATCACTTACCAAAGTATAAAATATGTCCAACCCAGCAGCGTAGTATTCCATCATGCTTCATTGCCGAATAACTTAATTCTTGTAAAGTATTCATAACGTCTAAAAACATAATAACAATATGAGTACACAAAATAAAACATATACAAAAATTGAACTTATATAAATATGTTATTAGAGCAAAATACCTTTTTTTTTCATTTCCAGAAATAACAATAATTGTGCAAGGTTAATGTTGTTTGTTAACACATCAAAGTATACCAATTTAAGTACATATGAAAAGATTTAAATCTATGATATGAAATAAAATATTAAAAACGAATATTATTAAAAGGTGTCCCTTTAGGTAAGGTTCCGAAGATACTGGCAGCGTTCCCCCTTTGAATAGCTATACTAATTCTTTGTCCGAGGTAGCTGCCAGCTCTTCCGTCCAAGTAGGTTAATAGCTATCATATTTATGTACATATACTTATTAATCCTATCCCATGTGAAAATTTCAGTATTTTTAAGGTATATAAATTAATCATAACATAAACATGCCGAGATTATGTTTTATTATCGTTTTAGGCACCGAGACTTTTTTATAAACTAATATAGAAATGGCTAAAACACACACGTATGTTCGTGCGATGAGTCCGGGCCGCTATTAGGCTGAGAAAGACTGGTCCAGTCACCATGATCCCACTCAGTCAGTTCCACTCACTGATGGGCTCGAAACTAATCGGTGCCGATACCGGACGAATATAAGTGAGTGTTTTAGCCGTTTATATATTAGTTTATGATAATGCCTCATTAAAGTTTGAATAACATATTTTTATCATAGTAAATGTAGCTCTTTTCTTTCCAGATCATTCCAGTTCACCTTTATTTATGTTCAATTAATCCACAAACATACGAACACACAAACAAAATCTAATTGTATTATGAATAAGGCAATAGCTATGAAATTATACAAAGAAAGGTAACAAATAAGTATACACGTTTGCAAAATACATCACCATCTGCATCCCCGGCTAACATATGTGCTATCCCAATTACAGGCAGCTCCTTATCGGGGCCCGGAATCTTGGCAGCTAATTCATATATACGTCTTCTTTTGTATCTGAACAATGCTACCCACAACACTAGAACAACAGTTAACAACCACAAGAACATGATGATTGAGCGAATGCTCGGCCACAATGTCAATGCCAGTACTAGTGTTAGGGTCTACTGCGCATTATAAAAACATGCGGCCTTATTTAAACCGAATCGGTCACATCGTTATCTTTATCCTTTATAATTATCTTTTTCTTATTCTCATTCTAATGAAAGTCGCTTTTTGATTCAAATGTTCTGCTAAACTATGAAATGGATCAACATACGGCTTTATCATGGAGGTTATGTATTCCGTATGACTTGTGTATAAATTTCATTGTAATTTAACTGTGGGCTAACCAAAATCTCAATCAACAACATATCGTCATCCCTTTATGATCTTTTAGATAACAATATGAATTAAACGAGCATCGGTGGCTCAGGGGTCAAGCACTTAACTTGCAATCTGCAGGTCATGGGTTTGAATCCCGCCATGTGCCAATGTGTTTCGATTTCCGATTTACATATGTACATTTATCCGACGTTCTTACGGCGAAGGAAAACAGCGAAGGAAGGAGAGTTTGGTCTCGGAAACTCATGGTTACAAAGTACGCGAGCACTAAAATATATTTTGATAAAATTCTTCGCCTAAAGGTCTCAAATGGAGGGTTCTAGTTTGAGCATGTATGAAGAGCATCTTTAAGTTATTTCTTTAGCAAAATTACTTGAAATTAGACATCAACAATTTTTAAAACTAATTTCGTGTTCTAGGTTTTTATTTTCAACTTGAAATGTATATCATGTAAATATCTAATTAATGGATTAAAGTTTGTATCTCGAAGTATTTTTCACATAGATTTTCACGCAACATTTAACATTTTAAAATGTTGCATATGCGTTTATAAAAGACTGACGAAATTCATACCCTAAAGATTTATATCAACTACAGGCAGACGGAGTCACCGGCAACAGTTTGTCTCGAATTACTGTCTTAATTACAGCGTAGATACAAAGGAATCAATTTCATTCAGACAATAGGAGAGCAAGTAGGTGACAGTAGATAATGCAAGTTTTTTTGTTATCGCCATTATTGTACAATTTCATTGGTATGCTATAGATATAATTAAGCTAATTAAATCACTTGCAAGCTTCTCAAGGCGAGTTTACGTAAAAAAGATACATTCCATTTCATGACATGCAATTGTTTCATGAACAATTATGTACATGAAAAATGACATGCTTTTTAAAGTAAAGAAATTAGTTCCATGTTTCAGAGTTATTTTGTTTTTTTCATCCCCTGATAATACCATTTTATTACCAAGTTCTGATACGGTGTTCACTATCTTTTTCGTACAATAATTATTATTTGTCTTTTTGGACTACTGCCTCCTAACTCAACGGTCTTAATCCCGATACTGGTCATTTTTTAAAACAAATTCCAGCTTGATACCTTCACGCGTTTCGGAGAAAAAGGGTCTGGAAAGACAGACGGACAACAAAATGATCCTACACCGGTTCGTTTTTTTCATTTCGAGGTACGGAACCCTAAAAATCAAATAATACAGAAAAAATATCCTTAAATAAAACCTAGGTCGATTGCAATATGTCAATGTCCTTGTGCTCACACACAAAATGCTTGTAATAAAAGTTTTCCACATTCTATTCATAATAGCCGCAATGAAACTTACTTGTTCCCCGTCTACTCACCTCATCCCGCTACGGCCATTTTTAGCCTAATTTTTTTTTGTTTTTTTAAAAAAAAAAGTTCGTCAATGCTATTAAAAGGAGTCCAGTCCAAACTCGATGAGGATGTGTCGTTCCATATCACCATCATGTCGTCATAGTATTGCATTGTCACGCGAATTACACATTTATACAAATTTAGCTTAATCAATATCTGAACTGATTAAAATTTAATTTGCATAATTTTATGACAATCATCAGAGCAGATGAAAATAAACAAAAGCTTGTAAAAAATGACTCGTATTATTTTGTTCGTAAAATATATTGTGTCCATTGTTTAACAGCATTGAAAAAATAATTTGTAAACAACTTTAGCATAATTGAGTAAAAAAAAATGTTATACCTTATA
>NW_013532721.1:2566091-2577021 GCF_000836235.2 Papilio xuthus
GCTCCGCGATCCTCCCGTCCGTCCGCAATGTGCGCGTGTTTAATGTTGCCAGGGCCAAGGGTCGTCGTTTGTGGTAGCCGGATCCGAACCGGGGATTCTTAGCACCCCCTGCCTCGTCGTCGCCCTGGTCGCTACCGTAACCAGGAACGGCGAGGCCGCCGGGTACTAGGGGCCGTGGTCGTTTTGTAACCATCGTTGGGAGGGTTGTGCCAATAATCGCCACGCTTGGCAGGCGGGTTGGCGATCGCAGTAGTTCCACCGTAACCTAGGGACGCTGCTGCCCGTCCTCCGGTGGTCTGGACGCAGTTTAACGACAATACCCGGGTCAAATAGTATCGGCTTTAATAGTATCGGAGCCTATTCAATGCAAGCAAACAAACAAATAATCAAGTATTTCCTCTTTATAATATTTTTTTATAATGGTTTTAATGATGTTTTTTTTTTTTTTTTTTTTATATCATAAGGTGGCAAACGAGCGAGCGGTCACCTGAAATCGCTGAAATAGCGAAGCGACCGCTACCCATAGACATACGCAACCGCATATGTGTTGCCTACCTTTAATCGACGGAGGAGAGGATGCACAGGAAGAAAATATTTTCCCTTTCCATGCATCCTCTCATCCGGAAAGTCCACTTCCACTTCCCATCCTTTCCTTATAAGAAAAAGGGTGGGAAGGGAAAGAGGACTAATTTTGGCCTCCGGGACGCACACTCATCAGACGAAACGCGGAATTGCTTTCACTTCACGCCTGTCTTCTGTGTGGTCGTGGTATTTCACCGGGCGAGCCGGGCCGATTCGTGCGAAGATGTTAAAGCGGGCTCTACCACTGACAAAATAATATTATATTATATAATATTTTTTATCTAAGTAGAATGCTAATTACCTATCTTTTAAATAATTATAATTCCTTTATAACTATCAAAACCACATCTTACAAGTTTTTTACGGACGTTCGAAATGTTGTCTGCACGGGTGCTCAACCCGTGAAAAACGTCAGAGTTCCATACATATTAGTAAGACTATTTTACGCCATGCGCAATTTATCATTGGAACATAGTTATTATAGTATAGGGTAAGGGAAAGAGGAGTGCAAAAGATTACATAATTGGTTTATTCATTTTATACATATGAAAATAATTTATAACGATGAAGGCGGATCAGTAACAAACTGAATGAGCATCACGAGGAACGTCACCACGGAGCGAGCGCCCTGCAATAGATAACATACAAGAAAGATAAATAAAACTTATTTCTTATGAATATTACGAAAGTAAGAACTTTTTGCCTTACAAGATTGACCTTGGACCTTACGATGTAGAGTAGCCATAGCGCGCCCTCAGTCAGTTTGTGTTAAAACTTTTCGGTGGTCAATTACTTTTGTTGGTTTTGGTGTACATTACGCTCGGTAGGGGCGCTGCACAAATTTTAATACAAATGTTGTCAATGCCGTTACGGATATTTTTTTACGAATTTTCGTGCTAGGCTCTCTGTGTGGGTAAGCGGCCAGTGCCAGTAGCTTCCTAGTAGGGCAGAGTTTTAGACAAAACCGTAGACATGATCAGTTTATACCTCACCTCTGTTATAAGTAAGTAGTCCAGCTTATACAAGCCCCGAGCGGTGAACACGGGAATTTGGTGCAGTAGTTGTAGAGACAACTGCATTGCCTGCAAGTTGAGGTTTTATTCCAAACGGTCCGGTCGTTCAACTTTGCCTGACAGTCAAGTACGAGTCTTGCAGCAACGAACATTTTGAAGGCTAATTAAAAGCTGTGCCGAAATTAATTTCGGTTTATTTCAAACAACGAAACAATTTCATATCTCAATGCTTTTTTGAACTTTGCACTTTTTAAAACATACATGGGTTCTGTTTTTGTTACACATTTGTTGCAATATTAAGTACGTGGAATATCTTTTTTCTCATGAAGCACTTTCTTTCTTATGATATTGTTTTTTAATGTGTCGTAAGTAAATGAAAGAGTGTGCTTAGCGTCTGAAAGTGTGCATTCAAATATTATCTAAAAATTACAAAACAAAGGGCCTAACCATAACCTTTTATTACAATGTCACCGGCGATCAAAGGGTTAAAACACGTGTTTACTTAAATATTGTCTAACTGTATTGTTGGTGTAATGCAAAAAAAATCTAAAACTACTATTATTTTGTAAATTCCAGCCACCGTAAATAATTTGAATATTTTTTGTTTTAGGTATAATGGCCACTAAAAGCAAAGCAAGGAAATAATTTATCACCGATTTTAAAAGCAATATAAATAATTAGGCTACGTAATATAAAAAAATGTTAACATAATATATTAAAAGTATTTATTATAATTATTATATAGCTGGAATTTAAATTACGTAAAATGGTTTACATATGAGTAATTATTGTTTGTACATGACCTAACTGTTGGACTTGTTTCCTTTTAATACGAGGATTCATTCATTTTATTAATGTCTTACTAAAGTTTGTATATGTATGTATGTACATCGCTCACGCCCAATATCCATCGACTTAGTCATCCACGCTCATCGGCAACAACTAATTTGATTTGAAGAATTTTTCTTAAAATTCTTCAAATCTCCTATCCTCACCAAAACTATCATTCCTCACTTTTGCAACATAAAATCTAATCACAATATCTTTATTCATCGACCCTATAATATATGTATGTATATTATTTTATGCAAGAACACAAAAAAATACAAAAAAGAAATTACCTCAGATGTTATAGCAGTACTGACATTATTGTTAATAATCTCATGAATAAGAAATCCTGTAGCTTTAGCCTGGAAATTGAAAATAAATATTAAAATATAGCAAGTATAATGAGTAAAAACTTGTTTAGCCGTTTGTATATTAGTTTACGATGTTAAATATTCTCTTTCTGTGAATCCCCTCCTCCGTATATCAAATGAAAGCAAGGCATCTGCAATTGTGGATGTCCAAGGGCAACGGACGCTTGGCTATTTCAGCGATTTCTGGTGGCTCGTTTGCCACCTTATCATATAAAAAAATGGCTCATGAAAGTTTACACATTTAATGTAGAAGTAATGATTTTAGATGTACTTTCATCAGGTGGGATCGTGGTTAACCATTAGCTTATTCAATATACAGATTTTTTTTTGCGAGATATATGATAATAGACTATTGTCTATTGTCATATATACTATAACTACGAGATGTATGGCAGCTACATATATAGCTATATGTAGCTGCCATACATCTCGTAGTTTCATTTTTAATGAATTGTAAAAGGAAAAATATATATAAAAGGAACGCTAAATATCAAATAATTACCTCAGCTACAGTTAATTCGCATAGACATACGAATGCATAGATGACGGCAATGCCTACAATGATATGCCAAAATACATAGACTAGGAACGCGCAGTACCTCGGCGCGTCGTAGAACAAACCAGAAGCAGTGGCTTCCATTAAGTAGAACAAGTTCAGTGTTATCGTAATCAAACAAAAGAACATGGTAAATACTAAAGCCACACCATATATCTTGTTTGAATTCTCTGTACTTTCATACAAAGTACTAACAATGTTAGCGCATGTCTTTATTTTCTCACACACGCACTTTTCTTGTAGCTGCAAAGCTTTATCTTCGTTCCGGGCTCGTCTCTCTCGAACAAAAATATAATATTCATGTGAATTCTTATCTTTTATCGCCCTAAGAATTTTGTTCACGGTTTTATATCGCTCCTTTACCATCATCAAATAAAAACAATAATGATTAGCAATCGTCAACATCAACATTTCGATATACACAATATTATACATTTTATTCCAGGGTAAAGGAACATTAAGATCTTTCAGGATCAGCCATAATGTCCACATTTTTACCCCACTTAATGCCATTTGAATTAAAATCACTATCAATCCAACTAAAGATGTCTGAAATTGCTTTACCTTTTGGAACAACCGATCAAAGGTTTTATCGATATTGGCAAATTCTTGTGGTTCTCCAATACTTTTGCTCAAATCGAATGGTATCTTCCACATAAGAAACAGTACGTACAGAAAAGATAAGATATCTTGTATAGAATCTCCATATTGTTTTAATTTTGTGTCGTACAAAAGTCTCAAGATAGTTTGTCCTTCTATATAAGAGATGAATGAGGAATAAAAGTATACACTGTGCCAAATTACAAAGCACATTAAGCCAACATAATTAAAACGATACTCAATTTTTTCTCTGACTGAATTAGTATTAACAGTATAAATAGTAGTTCCCATTAGACTCATCAAACGTGGCACGAGATTCATATATTGAATATTTCTCAACATTTTTGGTATAACTTTGAAATACACCGACATAAAGAACTTGATATTTGTTAGACTATAGTTTGAAAACGTGCTTGTAATCCAAGGATTACAGGTGCTAAAGGAATTGACGTATTAAAATAATGCTGCGTAATTAACTTCGTCAGACTTACGGTGTAAAAGGTATTATTAAATAATTAGAGCAAATGGATCGTCATTTGAAGTATAATATATTGAATGTATAATAAATCTTGAAGAGAGCATTCGTAATACTATTAAGTCACCCATAATAAAAGTATCTTGTTGGATTCTCCTGGAAACTCCAAAAACTTACAAATGAATTTTCATACAAATAGGAGTTACGAAATAACGATTATTGTTTTGAAACACGAAATAGTAGTAGGTACTCTAATAAATTAAAAAAGAACTGGTACAAATAAACAAAACAAATAAGGGTAATAATACTTTAGTAGATAAATAAAACAATCTTATGATATCGCAATTATCCAACAGATATTTAGATATTTTATTCTTGAAAGTTCATTTACATTGGTAACCTACATTATTGAACATCGTAGGCATTTCTTATCTAAATTAACAATGAAAAGTTAGGCGTGTTATATACAAAGGTTTTAAGTATAATTCAAACTATCTTTTTGTATTTATAAGCGCTATACAACTTTACAACAACTTTTTAACCGCAAACAGTATTACTTCGACATTTAAACAGTGAATAGCTGCATAATTTAAGTGCTTTGAAAATAACGGAACCAACTTAATGAAATAAAAAAAAATTCGATTACCTTTAATATTTCATCTCACCCCAAATTCCTCGTTCAGATTTATTATAAGTTTATACGAAATTTATAAGATTATACGAAATCTAAATTCGAAAAAAAATTCTACGTTAAATACAATTCGGTAGACACATAAATGTATTAAATTCAATATGTTGCAATTATAAAAAATAGTTTTAAAATTTTAATTAAAGAGATTCTTTTCCACTTTACATTATTATGGCAAAAAAATAGAACACATGCATTAGTTCTATATGGTGAGGGAAATATGTTAAATCACATGACTAATATGAATTTGAGAAGTAATGTCAATAAAAATCATTATATTCAATCAGAATTTTACTTTTACAAGGAATTATTTATAATTGCAACACTGATGAAACTTTTAAATTATTAAAAATGATAGTTTACACCATAGAGGCAGTGTTTAAGCCTCGTTTACATAGATATGGCACAAAGTAAATTGTAACACATTTGTTACGGTAACACTGTTATAATACTAGGTCAAAACTGCACATCGACCATAGGAAAGAGACTTCATTGCTACAATATGATCTTTATAGTTTCAACGCATAAATTACATTCAAATGATTATCGCTTTAGAAGTGGCATTCTACCACAAATCCTCACTGTACATTTAAAACCGTTAAAGCTTATCCATTTCAATAAACATTTGCTTAAGGAATATTCGTAAATACGTTCCACATTTATATACACAGAGCAAAGGCCTCTATTTTTTTCACTAAATTTATATCACTATACTTTAAAATTAATCTTTTTTTATTTTTAACCAAATTGAAAAATAAAAAAAATTGCAAATTAAATTGAAAAAAAGATAATTATGCACTCTCCGTGAGCATATAAAAAGTGACGAAAAAACTTTGATTAGGCGGAATGTAGTGATGGAATAATTGCCATTTAGTTCTTATAACGAAATTCGAATTAAAAAAAGAAAAAAAATATAAAAAAATAATTATTTACAACAGTAGTTGTGTGTTGAGTAAAGTTTAATAAACTCTAAAGAACTATTTTGTTTCATAAAAGGAGATCATTAATTTTTGTATGGACCTTTAAATTAAATTAAATTTATTAAATGTCAAATAACTTAAAAACCGTGCATCTGACAGATGGAGTTAGGTTTTTTGATGTTTCAATCTGAATTTTGACATTTGCTGCCATATCTTAAACTGTTAATTATTTATTTTTATTGCTTTTTTTGTCATCTTCTTTCACTTTAAACTTAACATGCTGGCGCTTTAAATTTACAAAAATAAGGATTTGGCATATTATTAAATTTTGATTTTTTACAATGCATTATTTTTTTTGACAAGTCATTACAATAATGTAAGCCCAAAAATGATCTCCTTTGATTTGAAAAAAAAAACCAAAATGACAAAAGAGTTTAGAGCAAAGCATCAAAACAGTAAAAAGACAAAACTAGGTGCTGGATCAGTCTGTTACAAAGGTACAAAATAAAACGGTAATTCATACTTTAGGTGCCAAGATACAAATGTAGACGCGGTAGTTCTTTAAAAAAACAGTAAGCGAGAATAAATGACGTTACGAAACATTCCACAAAAAAATCTTTAAAAAAATAATAATTTTATAACGAAAAATTATCATGAGATTACCTAAAACAGATATTTGGTAATTTGAAATATTACGACTAAGTTTGAAATAACATGTCAACTTCATTTAAAATTTGTGTTGAAAAAAGTGTTTGTCACAAAATGAATGATTGTAAAAAAAAATAAGGAAAATCATAAACCTTGATGGCATGAAGACAATAATAATGAGACATTTTGTAAAACAATTATCTATTGTTGAAATAATGAATTCTGATGCGTAATAACCCCATACCTTCATTACCTTGTCAATGATAGGGATAAAAAGTGAAGGGGATAAAAAAATTAAAACAAATTACCTCACCATTAGCGGCTTTATACAATGTTTTCAACCAAAGCCTAAACAGTATAAAAAGCTTGGTGTATTTGTCATATGACTTTATAAAATAAAATACTCGTTTTCATTTGTTTATTGGTTGGTGTAAATTAAAAAAAAGAATAAAAATCGATATCAGATTGCGCGCGTAAATTCCAAAATATTACCGGCAAAACAATTTTTCTCGTACTATATTAATATTATATTTCCCTTCACTCTATCTTATATTTTATATATTTCAGATTAAACTTTGAAATTCGTGTAATGAAATCGATGTATGGACTTACAATATTTAGTTCTTTTGTAATGGAACAATGGTAGTATTATCAATGTAACAGTATTTTGCAACGTAATTTTTATAGATTATACATCTGATTAATAAATTTGCTTCCATATTTTATTTTTCAAACAGCATGGATATATCGGTTTGGTAATTATTTACTATGCATATATACATTTTTACAGAAATCTACATATAGTATATTGGAGCTTTAATATTCCAAATCCAACGCAACCAATCTACATTATGCAAACATAGCAATGTGTATTTAAAGAGTAAGATAATTTCTATCGGATCGTAGATAACTATAGCATGTAAATGTATTTAAGAGCTCCAAAATTTTTTCATTTTTTTTACATTATTCATTTAGAATTTAAACTATTTAATTAAAGAGGCATTTTAAAGTGAATTTTAATGTTCTATGTTTATTTGTGGAACTCAACTTTTTAAATATACATTTTCTAACATAGTGCGAAATATTTTGATACTTGGATTATAATAGTGTTGCTATTTCAAGGCAATCAATAGCTCTCTATATCTCATCGCGCATAGCATTCAATTACGTCTGCTTTATAACAATAATTTCTGATCTAAAAATAGCAAGAATCG
The DNA here is from genome assembly GCF_000836235.2 of Papilio xuthus. Lineage (NCBI taxonomy): Eukaryota > Metazoa > Arthropoda > Insecta > Lepidoptera > Papilionidae > Papilio > Papilio xuthus. The sequence continues at coordinate 2,573,987 of NW_013532721.1, forward strand.
CAACTGTGAAGTTAGGAATATTCAATAAATATTTAATATTTTTCTATATTATCTCAGCATGTCTATATGTAAATAGGTTTTTTTATATACTATTACATAATAGTAACTTTGTTTTTGACCACTCATTCGTAAACCACACATCTATTGCTACATCCGATAAGGCAAGCGTCGTAAATCATAATGCAATTTCTATATCGATACGTATTAAGGGAAAAAATATAAAAAAAACAGTTGAATAATAGCTGCCATTAAGAAATAAAATACACAAATCAGTCTAAAGAGAGATCGAATAAAAAACAAAAAAACTAATTCATATAACTCACAAAAGATTCCATCAATTATGTTAATAGTTCTCAAGTTCTAAGTAATAAGATATAGAAATTGCACATCATTAAATTTTCATGTCAATAACTTTTATAGTTAAACGTAAAAACCTTATTTGTAAACAGATTACTTAGTTAAATTATAGAAAAAAATTATATAAATGCTTATTGTGACGATAATGACAATAAAATTGTGATATGATTGCGCTCGAGTCCGATCAAAAAAATGCTATTCGAAGGACAAACGCACAGATAAAATATAACTACGAAATTGCTCCTTCACAATTCCCTTTAATTTGTAAGAAACGTGTAGCAAATACTTGAGAAAATACTTCACACCTTATTGTTTATTACTATTAAGAGTCGGTCCACTATATAACATGTGATTAGGGCATCCACACACGACATACCGAAAGTGTGTACTTATAATTGTATAGGAGCAATCTTAAAATAAATTAACTGCCATTCATTCACACACAAACAAATATCAACTAATATAACAAACAGACGACGCTCCGTAACAACTCCGTGCAAACATTGCACATTCACTTTTGTAAAGCTTCACATCTAAAATATTAATTTAAAAAAAAAATCACATCTCATTAAATATCTTTGGATACAACCAAGTAAAAGTAAGATATATAGCGTACAAAAATACAAAAAATATACAAGAGAATGTCCAAATATAATCGGAGTATAGTTAACCTAGATGCGTGCGTCCTTAACTCACGGGTCAATTGGAACGAGACAGACTAGACACAACATGTCGATATGGTACACATTCAAAGGTCCTCTCCGCACGACCGACTCGCTAGAAGTCGGTGTCGGGTACTGCAACAATGTTGTTGTTGCAATAGTTGAGATTCGTCGGTCACAGAAGATCCTGCACGTGCGAGGTGTCGAGGTTTGTGATGAGGGTCTTGAGGAAGGTCATCTCCTTGCGGGCGTTCTCGAGGATGACGCGCGGGTCCTGCGAGGTGCAGCGCAGGCAGTTGGGCGCGAACACCATCGCCAGGTTGGCAGAGTCCATCTTGGTCTGACTGACCACCTCCGGCGCGGTGAATTGTTGCAGGAAACTTATTAAATATGTGAGAACCTGAAAATTATTTAAAAATTAATTTATGTAACAAAATGCTTCAATTTCCAAATAATTACGACATTCTCTTTCCTTCTACGAAAGTGGATAAATTAGTGGTGATGTACGTACGAGTCTGTTGAGCGCGGGCAGGCGCTGCAACGCGCGTGCACAGGCGGCGAAGTCGCTGCCGGCGGCCACGCAAGCGCCGTACAGTGCGTCCGGGATCAGCGGCTCGTACAGTTCGCGGTACCACAGCTTCAGTAGGCTGGCCGGCGCGTGCGCATCTGATATAACATACATATACATTAAATAAAAAAAACAACTTCCACCGAAAATGAATAGATACCTAGATCAAGAATATAGATAGATCACAGTATGTTAGGTTGCATGGCTTCTGAATCCACTTCACTAGCATATTATTCATCTCAATCAGTAATCTCTCTCGGATTATTTACAGTGGAAAATTCTGTATAGATTAGAATAATTAACCAGTCAATGTAGAAGCGTCGGGTAGCTCCCAGTTGTCGATCTTGGCCTTAAGGGCATTAACTTCGTCGACGTCAGCGGAGACGCGGAAGATGCCCTCGGTGTCGCGGCCGCTGAGCGCCAGCACCTGCTGCGACAGCGCCACCTGCACCCACGGCAGTTGCCGGTGCGGGAACCGCTCCTTCTGCAGCGCCATCACCTCCGCCAGGGTGTTACCGAACATCGACTGACGGAAGATCTGGATCTGAAAAGGATTAACACGCATACAGCGTTATTAAAATAGGGAACAAAGGAAGAACAATCTTCAATGAATACCTTAATATGGTACCACGATTCTATTCTGTGTGCAACTAAAAAAATTGTGATTAGGCTTTGATTTCAAATATTTCATCACGCCACCCACATAACAATGTTAATTTTAAATTTACCCTAGCTTGGTCTATGTCTTCAGTGCTGGGTTTTCTTGGCTGCCGCTTCCCGCCAAAACCGATTCTTTCTAAACGTTTACACGCCACTCCGGCATAGTGCGATACTTGAACGTGGATCGGCCATTTACCAACCTGCAAATAATTTATTGCATTCATCTGTCTTCAACATAGAAAAAATACTACTTGCCTTTCTAAAAGTTTTATTATTCGTAATGATCTACACCAGCAATCGTTTTAGTGAAACAGAATTTGTAAGCTTGCACCGAAAGAAAAGATAGTTAAATCTTACTTCCGGGAAGGCATCAGCGAATGCGGGGTCTCTGTGCCTGTTAACGTAGTTGGTGAGTGCGGGCTGGAAGGCGGGCGAGGGCGGCACGAAGGCGAGGCACACCGCCAGCAACTCCCAGCCGCGCAGCAGCGAGTCTCGTAGCGGGTTCTCCGTCGTCTGCCGGCACAGCTGCACGTACAGCTCATCGCGTAACCTGCACGTTTGAATCACACAATAACTGTAGTCTAATACAAACCAAATAAAATGTCATTCATTAAGCTTTAATTATAACAAAATGTACTAACTTTTCATTGGTAAATGTGGCATGTAATATATCCTGGGCGACGGAGTTGAGCGTCATGCCGGGGCGCGCCTTGCGGTCTCCCATGTAAATCTGCACGAGTCGGAACAGATCGATGGCTGCCTTCTTGTGCGCCTTGTCCCACTCCGCA
>NW_013532721.1:2578072-2585938 GCF_000836235.2 Papilio xuthus
ATGGTACCACGATTCTATTCTGTGTGCAACTAAAAAAATTGTGATTAGGCTTTGATTTCAAATATTTCATCACGCCACCCACATAACAATGTTAATTTTAAATTTACCCTAGCTTGGTCTATGTCTTCGGTGCTGGGTTTTCTTGGCTGCCGCTTCCCGCCAAAACCGATTCTTTCTAAACGTTTACACGCCACTCCGGCATAGTGCGATACTTGAACGTGGATCGGCCATTTACCAACCTGCAAACAATTCATTGCATTCATCTGTCTTCAACATAGAAAAAATACTACTTGCCTTTCTAAAAGTTTTATTATTCGTAATGATCTACACCAGCAATCGTTTTAGTGAAACAGAAATTATAAGCTTGCATCGAAAGAAAAGATAGTTAAATCTTACTTCCGGGAAGGCATCAGCGAATGCGGGGTCTCTGTGCCTGTTGACGTAGTTGGTGAGTGCGGGCTGGAAGGCGGGTGAGGGCGGCACGAAGGCGAGGCACACCGCCAGCAGCTCCCAGCCGCGAAGCAGCGAGTCCCGTAGCGGGTTCTCCGTCGTCTGCCGGCACAGCTGCACGTACAGCTCATCGCGTAACCTGCACATGTTTGAATCACACAATAATTAAAATCTTTTACATACCTCATAAAATTTCATACATTAAGCATTATTCATAACAAAATGTACTAACTTTTCATTGGTAAATGTGGCATGCAATATATCCTGGGCGACGGAGTTGAGCGTCATGCCGGGGCGCGCCTTGCGGTCTCCCATATAAATCTGCACGAGTCGAAACAGATCGATGGCTGCCTTCTTGTGCGCCTTGTCCCACTCCGCGCCCACCATCGGCGCGCTGATGGACGACGACGTCCATGATAACATGTCTCGGACCGACGCCTAAATAAATAGTCATATGTAATGTTAACGATACATTTAAATGCATACAACTTCAGTGTATATCTATATACGATTTCTATAAGTAATGGTCCTTTGAGTAGGATAAAATTAGATTATCGTTTTGATGTTAATGTCCATTATTAGTGTATGTACAATCATTCGTCTCAGTTCCCTACATTAGCCAAATATATTTACAGCTTTATAATCTAGCACATACCTTTCTCCTGAAAATGCCTTTATTGAAGTTAAGATTGTCTTTGGCGAAGATCTCTATGTCTTGTTCGGCGGGCACGTGCGCATGCGGCAACGGGTGCGACCGTACCGGGCTGTACAGCGCGCCACCCGCAGCGCCCGCCGCGCCCGCGCCGTCCGGTACACTGCCACCGGGACCCTGGGCTGTTGCACCACCGCCCAGCGAAGAAGTCTAAAAAACAATTCAAGATTCCACAAAAACATTTCATAACCGTTCTTAAAATTTATAATTTATATTTTTACGCATTTTGTTCTATTTAACAAAGAATTAAGCTCACCCTATGTATTCCAGGCGAGGGCTGTCGATCTCTATCAAATCCGACAAAGGTATTGTAATAAGCGACCCCGTGGTTCATATACTCTGCATCGGTGCGGTACGCGTGCGGCAGGTACACGCCCGAGCCGTCGTCGTCGTCGGGCGTGCGAGCGCCGCCGTCCGACGACTCGTTGTCGGGCTCGTGGCCGGAAAGCGAGCGCGACCGCGACCCGGATCGCGACGACCCCGACGACCCGTCCGACTCCGACCCACCGGTGTAACGACCGCGACCTGTGAACGAACGTCGATTCTAATAAGTTTCTTATATACAGGTGTATCCAGAAGATAAATGTTGCTTACACGAACAATACGGAACATTAAAGTCTCTGAAGAAAATATCTTGAAGTACTCACTAGATAACTTAGCTTGCTGTATAATGTAATCTTGTAAAGGCAGCAGATGTTGCATGCCACGTAAGTCCCAGTTGCAGTACAACGGGGATCCACCGCCTTCTTCATCTTCGTCTTCGCCGTCCATTTGAGTTTCCTCCAATTCCACAGGTTTTTTGTGCCCTAAAAAGCAAAATAGTGACAAACACAAAATTCCTTACATAAAAATGATAAACGATGTACTAAAAGTAACCTTACGTCGTGACTTGGTCCTATCTCTGGTCGCGGTCACTTTCTCCGTCCTCTCAAAACGTTGATTGTGCTTTTGTACATTTGGTTCTGTTAGCGGCGGCTCGAGATTCACACATTTCAGTTTGTAATTAACTAGAACAATAATATACTAATATGTATTTATTGACATTTCCTCACTTGAACATTGGCATGGTAGTAATGAAATTAAATAAAATACATTAAATGCTAGAATTCATTAGTCTAGTTAACAATAATATATCTATGTCTTTTTGTTTAGATGTGTGTCGTGGGCACTAACCTGCGGCGATGTTGTCCTGCTCGTTGGCGGAGGAGAGGCGCATGAAGTTGTGTTCGTGCGCTCGCTTGCCGCTGCCGCTGGAGGACGTCTTGCTGCCCGCGTACCGCTCCCGCTCGGGCTCCGCCTGCTGACGCCTGCTTCACACACAATAATGACTATACCATACAAAAACATTAAACTGCTATTAATAAAGCATAACCAATAACGTAAGTAAGGACCTCATATAAACAACGACAATTATCACTATCGATGTGTAAACAGAAATATCCAAACCTAGTAAATTCCCTAGGTTGATACCAGTTTGTGGCGGAGTTGTAGCGCAGGTCGAGACTGGTCTGTCGGAAGGGCTTGTCCACGCTGTACACCGCTTGCTTCTCTGGGTACCGCTCCATGCGGTCCAGTTCCGCAAGGCGATCCTTATCTAAGTGCCTGCAAACATATATTTTTAGTACTCGGCCCTACGTTGACACGCCGGGAATGGAGTGCTCTCGTTCCCAATATGCCAACTTAAATACCGTTACTTAAAAATTATATTAGACTGATCCATCTGAAGTTACAACGGCATTTCTGCTTCTTGGATTAATGAATTCAGAAGTCAGTCATAGAATACAACATAAAACAAATAAATAACATAAATAAAACATTTTTAAATAATATTCTGAGCGCCATATTTACTTGGCCAGGGTCATAAAAGCAAACTGCACTCACTCGTAAAATAACAAAAAAGGATGCGCAAATATTGCATAGCAGTATGGTACGTGAGATGAGTTTTGATTCAAACCATATTAGGAATATGGCATGAATAGTTGCAGAATAATAAACATTGTGCATGTAGCGAACTGGTACACAGTTCAATGACATTTATACATTGAAAAAGTACAGTGCATGTCAACTAAATTCCTTGAAAAAGTTCAATGACCTATTTGAAGTTGAAAGTACTAAGCACCCATAAATGCTTGTAGGCTCTTATACACGTTGCTCTCACATACTCGTTGAAATAAAATCTAGTAATATGTTTTTACATATGTTTCAGACAGTGGAAACTCACAACAATGTTCTTTATGCAAATTAGGTACCAGGAGGGCATAAACATTAAGGTATAACAAACCTGTCTGAGAATCGTTCCCGGGCATGTCGCGACAGTTGGTGCGGGCGCTCCAGGCTGTGCATGAGGCGCGTGCCCGCCGCCTCCGTCGCCAGAGATATTGACGACACCAGCGATGGCCGAGCTGCGGTCGGCTGAAATAAACATCACAATGATATGTGGTAAATCAGATATGCAAATGAATGTTTAAAATATTCTCTCTTGGTATTAATTCACAGTTACTAGCTAGATAAATATCATAACTGAAAGTGCTCTCTCCTTTCTCCTCCAATAAAATTTTAGCACCTCAATGAAGTACACTCGCAATTTTAGCAACATTAGCTCATCATTCATCTATTCTACAATAAATACGGTTAAAAATCGACATTACAGTAATGAAAATGAAATTGAACTTCAAGGTTAACTAAAGTGATGAACAGATACCTGCAAGAAAGGTGTAGGTTGTGGTTTTTGCAGAGGGCTGCTAGGACTTTGAGGGGATGCAGAATCACACGAGGAACCTCCAGCAGATTGTTGTTTAAGCTGTTGGTTCAAATTAAAATGTAAAATTAACAACAGGTGCTAAATCTACTATGAATAAAAAAAACATGTAAATTACTTATGAAATTAGAAAGGGTAAAAATTACAAACATTGGCAATACACTTTTAATATTAAACATTTTAACTGAAGCATGCGATTTAAAAATGGTTGTAACGTATTATGATATTAAGTTATAAACAATTCATTGATTACCTTACGTCTAGTCAATGGCGTACTCTCTACGGACTTGAAATACTTTTCATGCATAGAATCGTCAGACGTATCTTTCCTGGGAGATATAAAGCTGCCGCTGCGGTTTAGACCTGCAATTAAAGGATAAAATCACAATATAATAATACTTAGAAAAAATATTTTTTAATGTAATGAATCCTTATCACCAGGAATTTTGTAACTAAAAACATTACGGGTTAATAAATTTAGAAACTATTGTGGCCTATTTAAAATAGACATTTTACTTTTTAATATAAAAAAACTATTAAGATAGATTGGGTTTCTATTGTTAAATTTTATATGTAATGTAAATGGTGTATATAATCTGATTTTGCATGAGTTTATAGGCAATGAAAACATAGAGTAATACTGACCTGAGTGTGGCGACCATTTGTCTGTATCGTGCGGTTGTGCTGCACTGGTCCTCTTCCGGAGCTGCGGCGTGCACACCGGCACACTGCACGCCACCGCACTCAACTCCTATCACAATTGTTAAATTACGTTGGTATAAAATGAATATTTACTTGGCATTATATTGATGTCACGTTATAGTAAAGTAAGTTAAGTAAAACATAGAGAAATTTCTGCTAATGGTAAGCGTATATTGGTCCGCGAATATACCGCACGTACGGTCCGCAACGGATATTGGTATCGCATCGCGTCAAGACAAAGCAAATCCGTGCGTGCAATGGGTCCAGTGTAGGAAAATGAACGGGTAACTTTATCCCTTTACCCCTTATAAATACCGTAGCTACCAATTAACATTTGTAATATATTAATACAAGAAAAGAAAAAAAAATGCTAGTACCGAAATTAAATTCTGCGTCCTACATTGTGAGTCACTGATAAGATCTTTTTATCTTTTTATCCTTTGTATTATACACACTATTAAAAAGATAATTGTACATAATGATATAAAGACGATGTAAGTTATCAGACGCGAGAACAATGCTCTCGGTGATGTAATACTTTATCACAAGTGTTAATGTTCTTTGAGCATAAAAATAAAGATGACATCTAGAAATTAATATCGCAACAGTAAACAGTTCATTTACTAAAGGAAATAAAGAGGTTGCAAAATTGCTATTAACAAACCCTTCTATTTCCCGCAAATTGATCTACATCGAACGTAATTCGTTGTATATCCGTTTATAATTTGTTTCTATTAGGCAATCATAGTATTTGCATATTATTTATGTCAAGAACACTTAAGACAAGAATAAATCGAACATATAACATAAACTAAGGGAAACACAAAACAAAAAACAAAGTTTTAATTCCTAACTTTAGTGTTAATCTACAATTTCTAAATGTTTGAACATAATTTTATGAGACTTTCGATATTGCATCGTTACCATTTCTTAGAAATGTCAATTTATACGATAACAAATAGCTATGCTATGCTAGTACACGACGTCCGTATTATTTATTATGACTTTAATGTGAATACAACACAATATGACCCTTTCAACCTTTCCCTGACACTTACGCATTTAAAGCATAAAATTAGACCAACGAAATTTGGGTCGAGCGATACGTCATTATCGTTTCTACATTGTTTATAACAGGATGTTGCAATAGAACGGTGCATACGATTAGCTGCATCCTCAGAGGTCGCCGCTCAGGAAACACGCAAAAGAGGATGGACAGCCAGGGATCTATTATTATGAAACTTTCGTATTTTTAATTTTTAATTCCTATTAGAAATTATTTATCAATAGTAGAATATTAATTGTCTCTCATTGTTGCGGAATTTTATTGCAGTGTTAATCTACGAAGAAATGACTTTGTTGTTTGGATCCATTCCTAAGATAAATGTGACTGAAATATCCATATTTCATGATTAAGAGAATATTAAAAAAAATCACCTGTTTCCGTCTCTGTTGTGCGCTGCTAATACTGCTGTCAGATGATCGGCCTGAATCAGTGTGACGACAGAGACCTGTCGACCCATCTTCACTCAGTCTACCGCGACGACTTTCTCCACTATTCCTATGTTATGATAAATATTTACACAAATTAAAAACATTCCAAACAACAAATTAAGTAGAATCTTGGTAAGAATTTGTTTTATTTTCAAAAATATTCTTATTGTTCCATTTAAAAAAAATATATATTGGGTGCGCAACTAAGTTCTCGCTTTTTTTTCGATAAAAATATAACTTTAATATTAAAAAATGGTTACAAATGAATCGTGTGAAATGTATTGTGGCCGTTTTTCGCGCAGTGATCGGCTCAATCGCATCAATTGAGTTCGATACCGCTCAAGTTCGTTCGATGGTTTGAAGAACGTTCGGTTGTTCGATGGTTCGAAGACCGTTCGTTTGTTCGATGGTTCGAAGACCGTTCGGTTTCAAGAGCTCATAATAAATAACACCGACCTGGTCCCACCAAATGCACAGCATAACCTTCGCAGCGTGAATATTCGGCCGAGCCGACGACGTAGAAGCATGCCCGAGTAGTCCCCAGGATTTTCTCCTCTTTGGGCTGTAATGAATCCATTTTTCATCACCCGTCACGATGCGATGAAGAAAACCCTTCCGTTTTTGCCGCTGGAGCAGTTGTTCACAGACGAAAAAACGACGCTCAACGTCTCTTGGCTTCAACTCATAAGGAACCCAAGTTCCTTGCTTCTGAATCATCCCCAACGCATGCAATTGCTTTAAAATGGCTTGACGGGTAACTCCTAATTCTGCAGCAAGCTCTTCTTGAGTTTGGCACGAATCCTCATCGAGCAATGCCTCCAATTCAGCGTCTTCGAAGGTTTTGGGTCTTCCTTCACGTGGACGGTCGTCAATATCAAAATCACCGTCTTTGAAGCGACGGAACCAATCACGGCATGTTGTTTCGCTTAGAGCAGCGTTTCCGTACACTTTTTGAAGCTCTCGATGCTGCCGTTTTTTTCGAATGAAAAAAGAAAATCAACACTTCCCGCAAATGACGATTGTTTGGCACGAAATTCGACATTTTTACTTGACCAGAAGTGTATAATGCGAAAATAAAATCACTCATGTGTCGCAACGGTTTGTTTACCATATGTCTAAGCTTGGTTCAAGATGTTTTGGATATGTCAAAATCAACCAGCTCTTACTGCTAGAGCTATCTACTGACAAACAGAACGAACTTAGTTGCACACCTAATAGTTAATAAGACTATAATTCTTACTCAAAATTTATTTGGGCATATTTTCTTGTATACATTATGGCTACATTATAATAGGCAGTAACATACTATGTACTTCTAAATTTGTTATAACTGTATTATGTGAAAGCAGCCAGTTACCTGTGATGATAATGCGACCTCCTTGTCCGGACCGGACTGGTCTGTGTAATTGTAATGTTCTTAGCATTGCTTGGAGATAGCTTGCTCACACTGGCAGTTGTACTGTTGCCATTGCTTGTTATTGGATCCAGCAAGGATGGAACCTTAAACCAAATTATTATGTAACAATTATTATCAACATACATACTATATGAATTAAAGAATACTTTAAATTTTTCTATTCTATTAGCTTTATTGAGAATATTAAACTCACTTATAATAATAATAATAATAATAATAATAAGCCTTTATTCAGATATATTACATTACATTACATTATATTATTTAAAGTTTATGTCAAGTTAGTTAGGTTTATATCCGTTTGTCCCCTGTGGACAAAGGCCTCTTCCAAAC
>NW_013532721.1:2586912-2588481 GCF_000836235.2 Papilio xuthus
GGTGTTGTATAGCTTTCGTTTAATTTGTACACTCATATCTTTACTCTTCATGATTTCTTTAAGCATCCAGTATCTCTTCCAGGCTTTACCTATTCTTACTTCCACTTCCTTGGAGTTTTGACCTGTTGATGAAATTATTTGACCAAGGTATGTATATTCTTGAACATATTCGATTTCTTTGTCGTCTATTACAATAGGCTCTGCTAGGTTGTTTGTCATTACTTTCGTCTTGAGTGCATTCATAGTTAGTCCTACTTTGCGGCTTGCTTTGTCTAAGTCACTGAGCATTATGGTTAGTTCTGCCGGAGACGAGGAAAGTATGACCAAATCATCTGCAAATCTTAGGTGTGTCAGTTTTTCCCCGTTGATATCTAGTCCATAATTCTCCCATTCTAACGAGCGAAAAATTTCCTCAAGAACTGCCGAGAAGAGTTTTGGCGACAGCGGGTCTCCTTGTCTTACTCCTCTTTTTATAGCTATGTCTTGACCTTCTCGCTCAAGTTTTATTTTTGCAGAGCTGCCGTTGTATATGTTTTTAATCAGTCTTATATACTTTTTGTCTATACCTTGGTTGTTGAGAGCTTCCCAGATACTTTCATGTTCGAGTGAATCGAATGCCTTACAGTAGTCCACGAAACAGCAGTAGAAGGTCGTTCCATATTCGTTGCTTTTTTCTATTATTTGTTTGACAACGTGAATATGGTCTAGAGTCGAGAAATCACTTCGAAATCCAGCTTGTTCTCGTGGTTGGTTTTCGTCGAGTTTTTTTGTAATTCGGCTAAGGATTATTTTAGAAAATATTTTGTAAACGTTCGACATTAAACTTATAGGCCTGTAGTTAGTTATATCGGACTTGTCTCCTTTTTTATGGATGAGTATTATTGTTGAGTTAAGCCACTGGTTTGGGATTGTTTCGGTTGTCATAACATCATTGAATAGGATCGCTAGTATTGGCGCCAGATCTTCTTTGTGCGTTATCAGAAATTCGTTGGTAATACTGTCTTGTCCCGGGGCTTTATTCTTTTTTTGGGTTTCTATGGCCTTTTCTACTTCTCTTGTTAGTATATCCGGGGTGACCTCATCGTCTGATAAATCGGTTGTAGTTGACGCATCTTTACTAGAGTATAACTCTCTATAAAATTCCGTTGCAACTGCTAATATTTCTGGTCGTCTTGTTATGCTGTTTCCTGTTCTGTTTTTTATTTTTGGTATCCACTCTTTTTTAACATTTAAGGTGCGTAAAGCCATTTTAATACCACCGGTCTTGTATATGTAGGTTTCGAAAGTTTTGTGTCTATGTGTTTTCCTTTCTTTCCTTAAGTTTTCCTTGATCTGCTTGCTTAGTTGAGTTATTTCTTTTCTTATGTCCTTTGATTTATTTCCTATTGCTATAAGACCCGCTCTTCTATCCCTTAGTTGTTTTAGTGTGTCTGGAATCTTGCTTCTTGTTTTTATTTGTTTATTTTCGTTAACTGAGGAGTTTATTATATCATAAAAGGTATCAAATTTATTTTGGGTAGGAAATTCTTTCACAAGTTGGATAAAATTTTGGAGTTGCATTTTTAATTT
>NW_013532721.1:2593707-2594827 GCF_000836235.2 Papilio xuthus
GAATAATAGTCAAAACAACAAAAAATACCACTATTATATAAATATATTACTATTGTATTAAAAACACAATGTAATTACCACATGGTTCTTGGAAATCTTCTTAGAAGAAAACATCAGCTTTCTAACTCTCAAAATTATAATACACTTCATCCCACAATTCACACTGAAACTACAATATTCTTATCAAATAAGGTTAGATTTAAAATATAATAATATTATAAAAAAAATTCTTATAAAGACAAAGGCTTAAAAGTCGTTTTTAAAATTACTCCAACTGCGGTCATTCTTTACCCATTCACTGAGCCACGTTTTAGCATCTCCTTGTAAACAATTGCCAATGCGAGAAAGACATTCGTGATCACTCCAATTATTAGAAGACCTAGCACGGTCTACTTCTTCACACCATGTCTCTGTCATTAACACTCGGATCAAAATTAGAAATATAATAAGACTGGTTAGATCTCACCGGTATATTTATGGATCGTATCGCATTGATGATGTGATCGGCGGCGCTGGCCTGGACTGACGTAGCGCTCGCGGGACGCTCCGGTGAGGACGGAGTCGTTGAAGCCTGAAGCGCGCCCTTGAAGCGAGCTCGCAGTCACAGCTTCGCCCAACTGCGACGGCGGCGGCGTCGACACGGCAGGAACGGGCTCGGCGCTGATGGTTGTCACAGTCACCGCGGACTTGGCTACTTCCACTGCAGCGCGGCCACTAGACTCCTTTCGTTGAGATGAAGACACTACCTGTTGTTCCTCTAATGACACCAATCTATTCAAAATTTGTTGCACTGTTTCGGTTAAAATATTGCTTGAAGGGCTACGTCGTCTGTAGCGTGAATCATGTTGGCTAGAATGCGATCTGCGATTTCGCGACCGACTCCTACTCTGCCGCCTCTTATTAGGCATGTTTTCTTTTTTTTTTAGCAAGTATTTAAAATTAGACGTCACTTTAAAGCGGAGAAGAAAACAATTGGAACGTACTCACCAAAGTTGACATTATAAAACTTGATCACACCGTCACATCACGTCTTACTTACGTATATTACACGAAACACCGAAAACAAAGTGCTAATTTGTCCTTTTAAACAATAGTTACCATTTCCAAAAATATATTTCTG
>NW_013532721.1:2597017-2598134 GCF_000836235.2 Papilio xuthus
AAGAAGAAGAAGAAGAAGAAGAAGAAGAAGAAGAAGAAGAAGAAGAAGAAGAAGAAGAAGAAGAAGAAGAAGAAGAAGAAGAAGAAGAAGAAGAAGAAGAAGAAGAAGAAGAAGAAGAAGAAGAAATTAAATCCGCCGCCTTTTAAATCTTGGTGTCATCGAGACATTCAAACCGCTACGTTTTTTCGTATTGCTATTTCTGTTCTTGTATTCATAGTTAAATGTTGTTTCATTCATTTTGTTTTTAATTAAAATGTGTTTTCGTGAAAAACGACGCTGTACGCAACTGTGTTTTAGTTGGACTGATTATGGTAAGTTACAATTCAATAAAAATTTTCATGTTATTCCCATACGTCAGACTCATTTAAACATTTAAATATTTTCGTATTTTGGTGTAGTTTTTAGCACCACAGTGATTTATACTTTCCAGTTATCATATTGAATGGTGCCCTACTTCTAATACATTTTACATATCAGTTCCTATACTTGACAGGAAATCACATTCTGTTTGTTTGTTGTAGGTGCACATATACACGGTTTCCCCCTTCCTGAGAGACGGTTAGTGATGTTCAGAAAATGTGTGCCAATCACTGGAATTATAGAGCCATAAACTGATGTGTCTGAAATTAGTAGGTGGGTCCATGTGTGTATATGTAAAAAATATATTTTTTTATTTGTAATTTTTTATTGTAAAGAAAAATTTGCTTGCCTATGTTTTAAGAGAATATGTTCAGAGTGTTTAAACTCGCAAATAACAACAAGTTGCCAGCTTGCATGTGACTGACAATATTTTGGGGTTTGGTTTTAATTACAGGGTATGCATTCTTTTGTGACCGCGCTATACTATTTATTACCGTAAATGTAATTTTCAAATATATGTATTAAAAATTAAAATATTGAGCTAATATCATGAAAGTCATTGATGTATATGTACTTGCATAGATTTAAAATTAAGTTATGTAGAAATATAATAAATAATGTACAAAAATATAAAAATATTTTGTTTTTATTTCCCCAATAATAATAGGATCATTTTAATAGAGGTATTTCATAGAAGGCTACTTGATATCGGCTCACTATATTAATAACTACATAAGTGGGTATATTATTTTTGAAC
>NW_013532721.1:2598586-2610658 GCF_000836235.2 Papilio xuthus
TGAATGGTGCCCTACTTCTAATACATTTTACATATCAGTTCCTATACTTGACAGGAAATCACATTCTGTTTGTTTGTTGTAGGTGCACATATACACGGTTTCCCCCTTCCTGAGAGACGGTTAGTGATGTTCAGAAAATGTGTGCCAATCACTGGAATTATAGAGCCATAAACTGATGTGTCTGAAATTAGTAGGTGGGTCCATGTGTGTATATGTAAAAAATATATTTTTTTATTTGTAATTTTTTATTGTAAAGAAAAATTTGCTTGCCTATGTTTTAAGGGAATATGTTCAGAGTGTTTAAACTCGCAAATAACTACAAGTTGCCAGCTTGCATGTGACTGACAATATTTTGGGGTTTGGTTTTAATTACAGGGTATGCATTCTTTTGTGACCGCGCTATACTATTTATTACCGTAAATGTAATTTTCAAATATATATATTAAAAATTAAAATATTGAGCTGATATCATGAAAGTCATTGATGTATATGTACTTGCATAGATTTAAAATTAAGTTATGTAGAAATATAATAAATAACGTACAAAAATATAAAAATATTTTGTTTTTATTTCCCCAATAATAATAGGATCATTTTAATAGAGGTATTTCATAGAAGGCTACTTGATATCGGCTCACTATATTAATAACTACATAAGTGGGTATATTATTTTTGAACATTGATTTAATGTCAATTTTAACTTCATAAATTAGATTCCCACTTATCAGTTATTATTATAGTGAGCTAAATATGCGTGCCTACGTATATAGGTACCAAAAAAAAAAAAATAGTTCACCGATTATACGCAAGGAGCGCCACAATCGCCGTGGATCCACGACTTCGTGCGAGTTGCCCCTCTTTCTATAGTATACTTATTATACTCTTTGGTTGTTTGGTGATTTTGAAGTTTTGAAGTTGATTGGTTTGGTTTTCCTTTGTAGTTCAAGATTGTTAAAAGTATTAACTTTGAGAATAAAACTTTTATTTTAGAAGTAAAGAAATATTTTTTTATCAAATTTTAGTAAGTACGGATCTTATAAATCAGATATTGAGTTGTTGTGAATATCAAAAATCTATCGCAATGTTTCGAACTCTGACTATTAACCTTATAAAATGCCGGCATATATTAACTGCTGATTCATTTATTAACAAATGTAGCAAGAGTTTAACTGGAATTGGTCCGTCTCAGTCTAAACCTGTACAGCCGGCAAAAGTAGTTAATGGTCAGTACCGACTCTGATAGCAGTCAAATTGAGAAAAGTTTTTTGACTCACGTCTAACCCTCTTTTTAACCTTTGTTTTTTTTTGTTATTAGCAATGGAAGATAAATCAAATTTCTTGTTGCCAAATAATCAGAGATTTGTGGAACTGGATAGTTCACAAGCATTTAATAATTTGACAAATAAAGAAAAGCTTTATGCTCACTATCTAAGTCAGGTAACTAATGTTGTTTCAAGTTTTTTTATATATTATCTACATATAATCTTTTAGTAAAATGATTAACGTTTGTTTTCCTAGGCTGCATGGAATGGTGGACTCATAGTATTACTTCAAACAAGTCCAGAATCACCAAAAATATTTTCACTGTTGCATAGAATCTTCCTAGGAGAGTCATTGGAGAATCTTAAGGCGTCTGCTTTAAAGGCAGGAGTATCTGAAGATGATTTCCAGGTATGCAAATTCTCACTACTATGCAGATTTAGTTAAATATAATGTAAAAAATCAGAATAATACAGTAGTTATCTATTTCATCCATGTTATAAAAATAGAAAATTGAAATTTTTATAACTAAAAATAAGACATTTTAAATATTGTATAAATATAAACTTAATTGTTATAAAATATTAGCATGCTAAATTCATAGACAATGCAGTAGTTTAATCGAATTCCATACAGTGTAATTGTTGTTGACAATGTAGTTACTGATAGGTTTACCACATCCCGTTAGATAAACATTTCCAGTGTGTGACTATTTGTCTAGTTTATCATTTGTGATAATTTACTCTATTAAAATATCTTCCTCTATTATATCAATAACTTAATATGCTATTATATATCATATTTAAGCTAGCACTAAATAAATGCTACTACTTTTGATACCTATAGGAGGAATCTATGTTTTTAATTCAAATTAATTATCACATATGTATCATCAGCTCAATATGTGTGAAGTCAATCAACCGGCACTGGGCCAGTGTGGTTGACTAAGGCTTAGTCGCCCCTGATTTTAGGTAGACACTGACACCCTCAGTAGGGATTTAAAGTGAGTTTATCATATATGAGTTGTGCGAGAAATAATTAAAATTGTCTTTACAGGCATTTCTGGTATATGCTGGTGGCTTATTTGCCAATAGTGGTAACTACAAGGGATTTGGTGATACAAAATTCATTCCAAATCTGACTAAAGATGCATTTGAACTCATTGTTAAATCCTCAAAAGCATATGAAAATGACAACACTCATATAACTAAGTTATGGCAAAAGGTTCAAAATCCTGTGTACAGCCTGACACCAAGACTGACTAGCTTAGGTTTGGCTAATAAGGTAATATGCTTAGAGGTATAATTTTATATAAATGTGTCATAGTTACCTTTGTTACAAATAATCTTTTTTATTGTAGGGAGTAACAACATATTTCTCTAGCAACTGCACTGAAGATGACTCTAATTTAGTCAATGATTGGATGAAAACAAAGAGAATTGAAGCCTACATTTGTAGAACTTTCAAGACTACAGCTGATGATGGATGTAAGTTACTAAAATGAGACAAACATTTGATAAGCTTGTGTTTTACATCCAATGTGACTATCATGAAGAATTTAAAGGTCATCCTAAAAATCTAGAATGAATATATTCTTTGCCACAGATTTGACTTTAGAGTTCATTTTCAAAAAAAAATTATAAAGGCATATGTTAATAAAGAAATACAATCTTTTTTTTACAGTGCCTTTATACACTATTCACTTGGCAAGTGTGGAATCATCACCCAAACCACCACTAACTATGGACAAGGAGTTATATAAGAATGCATACTTCCAAGTGACCCGTGGTGACTATTCCCCGCTGTTGAAGATTGCCAGTGACAACCTTGGTAAAGCACAAGAGTATGCGGCTAATGATAATGAGAAGAATATGCTCAAACACTATATTAACAGCTTTATTGAAGGAGATTTGAATGAACATAAGGAAGGCAGCAGGTTTTGGATCAAAGACAAGGGACCTATCATTGAAACGTAAGTTTTTCACTATAGACTTAAATAGTTGTACATATTGATTTAGGACTTCAATGGCAATTTTTTTTAACTTAATATTGTAATGACACTGTTTATAGAGTCTAAATTTTATAGGTACCAAGGTTTTATTGAGACATACCGTGACCCAAGCGGCCAACGAGGAGAATTTGAAGGTTTCGTGGCCATGGTGAACAAGGAGATGTCGAAAAAGTTCGGCAGGCTCGTTGACAGCGCCGAGAGCTTCATAAAGCTGCTTCCCTGGGGTCAGGATCTAGAAAAGGACTCTTTCCTTAGGCCTGACTTCACCAGTCTCGATGTTCTGACATTCTCAGGAAGTGGCATACCAGCTGGCATCAATATCCCCAATTGTAAGTTTAGTATATAGTCCAATGATGATAATTACGCAATGGATTGACAATGGAAGCAAAAAAAAGAATGCACATAGCAATACTGATTAACAGCGTTAAAGCACACAATGAAACAAATATCACATTAACCATTTATGAAAATGATCATTTTTTTCTAAAAAAAAACTTTTTTCATTAGATGACGAAATCCGTCAAAATGAAGGCTTCAAGAACGTGTCGCTTGGCAACGTGATCCCTGCTGCTTACAAGGAGTCCGTCATACCCTTCTTGTCTGAAGAGGATAAGGCATTGCTTGATAAATACAGAGTCGCTTCCTTTGAGGTAAGCCGAGTATTCCATTTTAGTAGTCCTCTTTTGAAGATTTTATTAAAATAATATTCACCTGATATGTATGTGTCCATTAGGTGCAAGTGGGCCTACACGAGCTGTTGGGGCACGGCAGCGGTAAGCTACTGCGTCAGAACGCCGACGGAACATTTAATTTCGATAAGAAAAAGGTCAAGAATCCTCTAACAGGCGAGTTATAAATTCATTGATGTAAATCTAATCATAATTGTAGACTTTATCTCAAATAAAAAATAATTGTAGGCAAAGAGATCGAGATGTGGTATACAGAAGGAGAAACATATGACAGCAAATTCACAACGCTTGGCTCCGCGTTCGAGGAGTGCCGCGCCGAAGCTGTCGGCCTCTACCTCTCCGTGCTGCCGGAGATCGTCAAGTATGCTTTTAATAATTACTAATAGATGGCGCTTTCATTATTGTTAGTTTCCTACCTCTCAAAAATGTATTGATTTGTGTACTGTCAGGATCTTCGGGTACGAGGGTCAGGAGGCGGAGGACGTGACGTACGTGAACTGGCTGAGCTTGCTGTGGAACGGCGTCGCCAAGGCTACAGAGATGTACCAGCCCTCCACTGACACATGGCTGCAGGTAAAAAACATTACCATGGTTATCTCTCGTCTTACATAAGAGAAGGCCCAATATATTAAAAGTTTAAATATGTTAAACACAACTGCGGTATGTTGTACATTGACGTTCACTACTTGTAGGTGACAATAGACGTTATTCTACATAGTTAAAAGTTGTTAATTGTAAATGTTGTTTGTCCAGGCGCACGCTCGAGCGCGCTTCGTGCTGATGCGGCTGCTGCAGCTGGAGGGCGAGGGCCTGCTGACGGTGACGGAGCCGGCGCGCGGCACTGACCTGCTGCTCACGCTCGACAGGCACCGCATCGCAACCGACGGCAAGAGGATCATCGGTAATATAAAATAACTTATTATTTTCTCATTTTTAACTTACCCACAACATAAGCCGTTTAATGAGTTACTTTTATTTCAACCGATAAACACGTGCTGAACTATGACATTGGTCAAAATTTCAAGACTGAAGGCAGTATTTAAAAATGATAATTTGACAGACACATGTTTGTGTTCATGTCGTGCTTTACGTCACTGTTGTAAACGATCACCGTATAGTTTTCGTAAGCTCACGACGAACTCACCGACGGTCTCTCAGCCCATACTTAGAGGTATACTTGAAGATTAAAGCAAATATTGTGCAGGTGAGTTCCTGGTGAAGCTGCAAACGCTGAAGGCGACGGGCGACGCGGCGGCGGCGGAGCAGCTGTTCGCGCGCTACAGCCGGCTGGAGGGCGAGTGGGCGCGCTGGCGGGACATCGTGCTGCTGCACAAGCAGCCGCGCAACATATTTGTACAGCCCAACACTATGCTCAAAGGTTACCTACTATTTAATGTTGTAATAATATAATCAGTAATAAAATTGGAGTGTCTGTATGTTATATACAGTCAAAAAATACGTTCGTGTAATGTATGTTGCTGATGACGAAGACAATTTATAAAATTTTTGTCTGTCTGACCGCAAGAACTCGTTTGTTCTGGGTAATCTCCGAAACGGCTGCGACGAAGTCGTGGACAGTTGCTAGTTATTTTTAAATATTGTCAATATTCGAAAATAACAATGTAAAAATATCCGGCTCCAAGGATCATAATGCATTTCTAATAATAGGCTAATTAAATAATTTCAACTAAAAGACACTGTAAGCTTGTAAGTTGCTATATACGTTGCGACTTTAAAGGTTTTTTTCGTAACAGATAACGCAGTGGAACTAAAGCGGTACTCGGCGGGTGCGGAAGGCATGATTTCTTCGTGGGTAGAGCGCTTCCCCGACTCCAAAGTAGACGACATCCTCGAGCAGCTCGCGGACCAACAAGCCAAGTACTTCGAGGATCTCGAACTGCTCGCTGCCCCTTAAATAATATGGATATTTTCTCAAATGAATTTTGTTTATTCATATAGAAAATAAATTATATTTTTATAAAATATGTCTTTTTATTGACGACGTACAATTTTGATAAATTTTTTAATAACTAAAACTAACATATTGAAGATTTTTAAAAGTCTGTGATGAATTGCAGGTAACATTTTATTTAATATGTTTTTCTTGCAGAATGGGAGGATGAAAAATAAAAGTCAAAATATATGCATTTCAACTATATGATTTATTCACATTCAATACAAAACACGTGTGATAGTAATTTTAATATTTATCTTAAGGATCACAGTATCGCTTTACCATGACAGGCAGTACAAATATTAACAATCACCACACACTAATAAATAGACTCAATCTAATAAAAAAAAATTAATAAATAGATTCGATATGAAAAATAATGTAGATGGCGTTAAATGTCTGTAATGTTTAAACTGTCAAAGAACGCTCACCTATAGCCTAGCTGACCACTGTCCACTACGGAGAGGTGAATATGGCAACGATTGCAAACAATTCCTTTATATAGTTTAAAAAAATTACAAATAAAATATAAATTACGTTTGAAAGGAAACACAAAACTTTCGTTGATATATTATAGTAATACCTACAAATTCTTTAACATATCATTCTATAAATACAAATTATGTTCTAAGAAAATCTTCAACTAAGCACCATTCTATTCGATAACTGTTTCGTGACTTAGCTTTCAATACTTTCATGTTTGTTAACATTATAACTTAAGTTGACTTCGGCAGCATACAAAGTCAATTACAACAGCTAAAGTTAAAAATAACCAGCGTTATTTGTGCAAACACACAAAAATCGTGTCGCCCTCGTCTAATTAATAATTTATATAAAATCCAGTCGCTTATGTTGTATAAAGGCACGTAAGATGTGTTTCATATAAACTTTTCCTTAAAAAAAGTTATTCATTTGCAAAACATTTTCAACTTTCATTAATAAATAACTATAGTCAATTCGATTTCAAGAAGCATATCATACTGTTACTGTCATATCAATAGACGCAATTCCTCGCTTATCTTAAAATATTAGAAAAGTTATTTCACGCCGTATCTTAATTATATGTTCACGTTGCAACTATATTATTATATTCTTCACTAAGTTTAAGGAAAGTTCAATTCCCAAATAATAGTTTTACATTTGAGTATTTAACTGCGTCTTAACTTATACGTGTAAAATGCATACTACAGCTCAGTGGCAAGAACTATTATAAATCAATTATTTAAACAGCAAGAAGCAATTAATGATCGATGGAAAACATGTAAGTTTGTGAATTAATTATAAATCTAAAATCAATAAATAAGTTATATGTAGGGGCTGTTGAAATGCTAATGTTTGATGACAAACGGCCGATGTTGTATCTCGCAGAGAGGTCAGTAGCGTCGCTCAGTCAGTTTTCTCAGAGCGTTCTGCACCGTCGCCTTCGCTTTTAGATGAGACATTGGATCTGAAAATGCGCAACATTCATGGTTATGAACGCTGCTGTCTCAAACTGTTTCTACTATAATGCTCAATGAAATAATTGTTACAATCTACGTCTTATTCTTTTTGAGCGGATATTGAATACTTTGATTACTGTGTAAATTATGAATAATGATTGTCTATACAACATTATGATCTACTTACATAATATTTTACATTTAAGTTTTTTCCGCAAATTATCTATACATTATAAAACCTTTAATGTATTAGTGCAAGTTTTTTATTCAAAAGCATGAAGCGTGCAAAGAGAAAAATCTTGTAATTTCGGGAAAGTTATTTGAATTATTTACGTAACATGTATTTTGCGAAGTATACACACCTTGGCAGTGAATCCTCAGAGTCGGCTTTCCTCGTCACACTGATTGAGATCTTTCTATTCCTTATTTTCTCAAGTATATTTTCGGGGCTCGGTTCCTTTTCGCTTTCTTTTAATATAATAGCGGAATTCCTCGTTCTTTTCGGTCTGTACGTGGCGTAGTTCCCAGGAGTGTACAAAGAATTAGTCCTACTGTATTTTACAGGGTCTCTCAGGTGACTCAAACCGTGCTCCTCGTTACCATCACAATTTTCGAGGAGAGATTTCGTTCGTGAGTACCTATGGCCGCCATAAGTTCCTGTCTGATCATAATCTAGGTAACTCCTGCCGCTTGAATATTTCCTGAAATCATTTCGATCCAGTGACCGGTATGTGTCAACTTTTTCATTGATGCCATCGTACCTCAAACCCCGTGCACTTGGAAGATCAGTGAAGAGGGATCTGTAGCGATCGGTGGACGGTGACAAGTCTGACGCGTTGGAGTAGCCGGGCGACAAGTCGTAGTTGATGGAGGACGAGGGGGAGACGTCCAGTTTGGTCTCCGTGGGCTGCGAGTGCAGCCTCGCCACGGGGTCATATTCGATGGCGCCGGGGCCCACTAAGCTACTTTTTCGTCTTTGCTTTTTTTCGTTGAATCTGGAATAAAAGCTTTTTCTTCGAATCCTGTCTACGATGTCTTCCTTTTCGGGACTGATGGAATCCTTGTTGCGCATAGATCTAAGAATCGAGTTTCCAGTGAGCCTTTCGGAAAGTTTATCTGCGCCTTTAATCTCTGCACTGTGTTCAGACTTAACATCGGAATTAGAGTAGATCGACCTGCTTCTTGAGCGACTGCGAGAATGTGAATCGTTTGTGTCGTTTTTGTCATTACTTTCGATTATCGTTTGATTTTTTTCTAAAATATTTTTCTTTTCATTTTCTTTCTCAGTCGAAGATATATTCATAATTTGCGGTTCTATCACAGGATTTGTAGGAACTATTTTTTTTACTCTTGGCAATTTGGAGAAATCTAATTTTAAAGTATTTCTAACACCTTTCGGTTCACGATCTTTCTTAAGTACTGGCTGCTCGTCTGTTTCTAATGAGGCAATGGAAACACTGTCACTTGCTGATTTATTGTATTTATTTTTACGTCCTAAGCCATTTAATAATAATGATGTCGGCCTTTTAGGTTTATCTTTGTCGTTCTCTAAATTCGTTTCGGTACTTGTATCAAATTTGTTACTTTTACTATTGATCATAGTAGTGTCTTCACTCGCAGGATTTTCGATAACAGACTTTGGACTTCTTTCTTTTGATTCAAATTTCTTGAAGAGTCCTAACACTTTGGAAACAGTGGTTTTATTCTGTGGTACATTTTGACTATCTAAAGCGGCGACATCTGTAAGAGTGACGGCTCTTTTGATAAGATTAGATTCGGTAGGAGGATCGGTGTCTACGGGAACAGATTGTTCTCGTTGCAATCTGTTTAATTTGGAACATTCTTTCTTAAGATCTTTTGATGGTATACTACTTTGAGATGATTTCTCTGGGGAATTCGATTTTGATGACGCTAATTTTTCTAACTTATGACCTATAGATTGCAAAACAGATTTCTTTTTTACAGTTGTAGCTTTACTATCCTCGCTACTTTTTTCTTTCACTTTCTTAACCACTTTTTTCTTATCGGTTGACTTCGTACCATCGTTGGTTTCTTCACTACTAATTGCATCAGTCTTTGATTTTGATGAAACTTTTTTTATAATTTTCTTTTTAACAATTTTTTTATTAGTATCACTGTCCGATTTTTTAACATCTACTACTTTAGTAGTGTCTTCCACTGCAGACCCATTCAATGTAGCATTATCAACGATTTTACCGTTTCCAGTGTGTGTGTCTGCATCCTCATTTATTATTTTATATTTCAGTACTAGTGTCGGCGCGGCAACTTCTTGTTTTAACTCCGATTTTAGTTCTGATAAATCTGTATTTTTAGTTGATGTTTCTGATTTCGTAATTAAATTTTTTTTCTTAGGCAACGTAAAGTTAAAGCTTACCTCCACGTCAGTTTTGTTTTCGTTCTTATTATTTTCTTCTTTTGAACTTAATGATTCTTTTAAACCATCTCTCTTCCCATTTTTATTAGAATTTATTTTTTCCGGTGATGGTGTGCTAGCAGGATAACTCTTAGGGCGTATTAGTTTAGATTCTCGTGTTAATTTTCTTTCTTCGCTTTCGCGATCTATGGTTTCGGATGTTTCTTGTGCCCGAGTTTTGCTAGATTCATCTAACGAATTAAAACTTTTTATTGGATAGCTCTTAGGTCTGGCCATTTTTGATTCCTTGTTTTGAAGTTTCTCTTCTATAAAACTACTTTTACGCAAGTCATTTTTCTTTGAGTCTGTTATCGTCAATGAAGTGTCTAAATTAGTTTCTTTGATATTATCTAAAATCGGGAAAAATGGCGTAGTAGATCTGCTACGTTCCCTACTTAATAAATTACCTACTGGCGATAAGCATTTACGAACATAAGCCGAGTCATCCTTATTTAAAATTGACGTTTCATTACTTTCTACGGGGCTTTTTGGAGAATCCAATGATTTGTTTTTCTTTTCTCGTATTTCTTTAAGAATTTTTTGGGTTTCTAACTCTTTTTCCTTTTTGTGTTTTGCGTAAAGACTATCGTCAGGGGGAGTGTCATAAAAGTCCGACCTGAGGAACCTCGAAATGCGTTTCCTGGGTTGGTCACCCGGGAGCCTCATCGAATGTCGCCTGAAACCTAACCCGGAGGTATTGCCCAAAGGCGACGTGCCGTATGCGGCGATATAGCTCGGTTCAGATATTATACTTCCCGTATCAGACGTGTACGATTCGTCTAAAGATAAATGTCGATCTGGAATTAAATATTTGCTAAGAAGCGGCCGATCCTGCGAGTTGCGGATGCTACTGGCTCTGGACGTAGTGGCCTCCTTTCCTACAACATTTTTCGCTGAAAAATCATATCCTACTGAATCTACGACAGAAACGGGTGATGTGGAATCTCGAGACGTTACTGAGTTTCGTTTGAGACGCGGCAGCGTACAAAACTGGGCCACGTGCGAAGATGTTACTAAATCCATGTCATCATTTCTATTGATTCTTTCCGATTCCTCGTTTTCTGCAGTGAGACCGTCAGTTCTCTTGGAATCATTATTTGGTGAGTGAGAAACAGTTCTATCGGTATTCTGCTCCGGAGTATTGTCTTTGGAGGTATCATTATCTATGGATTTAACTGAGTGTCCCCGCAGGTAGCGGCGTTGGACGCCTTTAGTTTCAGCATCATCTCGGATTTGATCGTTAGCGTTGTTTTCTTCGAGGTCCGACTTTGTATCCGGTGTGGGAGTGGGTGCTCGTGGTTGATTGTCGTCGACGGGCGCGAGTCGATGGAGGATGTCAGAATTAGTCGGTTCGTTGTATTTGGAGGCGGAGTGACTGCGGTGCGCGCGCTGGCGGGCGTGAGGCGCGTGGGGCGCGTGTGGCGCGGCGGTGGCTGCGGGCGGCGGCGCGGCGTGCAGCGAGAGCGTGCGGCGCAGCGAGCGCGCGGCGGCGGGCGGCAGGTGCGCGAGCAGCTGCTGCTGCAAGCGGCGAGAGAGCGCCGGCGTGAGGCCCGACAGCGCGGCCATCTCCCGCTCCGAGAACTCTATGGAGCTCAAGTCCAAATCCGACAGATCTAAACCGCGCTCCGTTTCCGTTTGCTGTGCTTTCGACGTTTGTTGCTTCTTGCCGGCTTTCTTACAACTACCTGCAACGGAACCCAAAAGACACACGGTTTTGATCATGCATTACGCTCACGGTATGATATTTACAGTGGCTTTTGGTGTTATTCTCTGTTCCGCTTCTATTTAAGAAAATACTGCTGAGCGGATTCACTATTTAATAATTGAATAAATTATTATAGAAAAATAACAACAGTAGTTTATAATTAGAAATAACATCGATGCAATGGGTTAAAAGTTAATCGTTGACAGTCTAATCGATTAAGATCAAACGGAAGCTCGGATATGCAAAACAAACCACAAAAGTATGCATTAAAATGTTGCTTTTTGATCAAATTCAATTTACCAGAATGCAAATGAACTGCTGTAGCGATGTGGACCGCGTTACAAAGACATATCGATCCTGGTAAACAGCCGCAGCTCGGTGCGTAACACAAAACACATAAATGAAGAAATAAATATGTTGTAGTACCTATTCCTGTGTGTCGTTTGTAGCGGGTTTGTGGTTGGCGCTGTTGCCGCTGTGAAGTGAAGATTTGGTCGGAGCATGCAGTGTAACGCGCAACCCAACTGCAACCACACCAACACAACCTCACTACCGCTGCTCTGCCCCCCCCCCCCCCCCC
>NW_013532721.1:2610696-2613780 GCF_000836235.2 Papilio xuthus
CCGCCCCGACCGACACTTAGCTATACTCAGTGCTACCACATCCACTATCTACACATTTACGCCATGTCTCACTTTGCAAACAAATTAACTGTCACTTTCCAAATAATATGGCCCAAAGTCTAAAATTGAAAAAAAAACTTTACTCTAATTTTATTTTATCAAACTTTACTGCATTGCCAGATAATAATTGAATAATGCCTTTTCACTTCCAATTCATGCATTTTGCTAATTATAAAAAAAAAACTATAATAATAACGTAGAACAATGCAACATTTTCCTGCTCGGGTTAGCGGGTAGGAGAAAATCAACACCTGCACATATAATGCAAAATTGAAAAAAACGTTGAACACTACAATGCAGAAAAAAAATGTTAAAAATATTAATGTTGTTAATTAAATCTACGAAACAACAAAAAATACGAACAACATATAAGATAGACTACGGCATGATGTTATATAGTCTATCGAATATGTTGTAAATATTAGGTAAGTTCAAACTATCGGTGGAAAACGACGCTGGCATCGCGCGGCGCGGTCGAGGCGCGGTAGACGTGCGGTTGACGCGCGGTAGACGCGCTGGTAACGCGGTTGATTCGAGTCGCGACGTATGACATGATATGGCTAGATAGTTAATTCATTTGTTTAGTGAAGCTCGCGTGTTGTGAGTGTCGGAGGCCGTGCTCGCCGCTAACTACGCGCTGTGCTATCGACAATGTAAACTCATGCTTTTCATTTTTATTTTGTAATTTTAACGTTTGTTTATCTCATTTTGGCTTTTAGAGATTGGTTTGTTATTAAAATAAAATCATACTCTTTACATTATATTGCTTTTGCAAATTATTATTTTTTTGGAATCTTCATACAGCTTTTTTCGTCTTTTGATTCTAGCCCTTAAGATTTATTAAAAGAGCGCAAACTGACCTTTTAATGTATATGTATATTAAACATTGATTTCTAAGCCAATTTTTTTTCCAAGCCGCAACATCAACATTTCTCTTATCAATTGTTTTCATCACTTGATTTTTTTTGTTTCCAATAATTAATCAAGTGTAGTTTAGACTTATTTTGAAACAAATTCAATATATTTTTTTCATTATTGTTTTACTGTGATTTATCAAAGCAAGATTGTAGCGTGAATGTGTATTGTTTGTACTGCAAAGCGATGTAGGTGCGTATAGCCAACGCGTGCGTGTGCGATACCGGCAACGTTTTCCCCGAGCGACACAGTGCTACGCAGTGCCACACTATGCGACACTGTACGACACAGTGCGACACAGTGCGACACTGTACGACACAGTGTGACACAGTGCTACGCAGTGCGACACTGTACGACACAGTGCGACACAGTGCTACGCAGTGCGACACTGTACGACACAGTGCGACACTGTACGACACAGTGTGACGGTATGCGAGAAGCGTCACTCACCTCTTGGCATCGGCTGCCGGCTCTTGTTGAACATGGACTCCCAGTCGGAGTGCAGCTCTCGCGAGCCCCAGCCCTCGCGTCTGCGGAATACACGATAAATCACTGAAACAAATCTCATTCAATACGTCGCTTTTTATTGAAGGTATATAAGCTCCAACGACCGTATTACACTTATTAATTATGTCATAATCGAGAGAAAAAAAATTGTGTTACTTGGTGTTTTTAATTTACATTGTACGATCGTAAGAGCTCCATTTTTGTTGATTGTAGGACGCAAACTCACGTTTCCGAGACACTTCGTTTACTTTCCACAAATTTATGAGTGCTGCATGTAAATAAAATAAAGTTGTCGATTATAAAGTCTACGTGTTATTTAAAAGTATGAATAATGTATTTTATACAAAAAAAAAACATAAAATTTGAATACTCACAAGAGATGTCTCCTTGGTAAGTGTGGGCTGCATGCGGAAAATTAATAATATCATATTAGTTGGTAAAAAAAATCGAAAACATTACATGCCAACATTATTTTCAACAGAAAGTTATTGATGATTTAATTTAATTATGTAAACCAATGAAATGAAAAAAAAAACCTAGAAAAGTATGATGGTTAGAATTCACTTGTCAACGTTGCCTATTTTGTAGTGATAAATTTTCAACTTGTGTATATGTGAAGTTAATGAAAAAATTTATTATTTAAATTATGAAAAATGTTCATTTTTAATATCATATCAACTCATTAAAACCCGATACAAGCTAGACACGTATGGTGTATAAGTGGGAGGGGGAGGGAGGGGGATCAAGCCACACATGAGGACTTGGAGGTCGTACCTGTTGAAGAACGGCGACTGCAGATTGTTGAAGAGCGAATGCGGATGCTGCGGGAAGCCGGGACCCTCCTCGCCGTTCAGCCGCTGAGTCAGCGCGCGCACCTAAAATATTAACATAAATAATTTAAAACTATCAATATCAAAACTTTAAAAACCTATAAATATTTGTAAGTATAGTTACCCTGTGCAAGAGCGTGGAGAAGAGATTCTCCGCGGTGAGCAAGTGGAATCCTTCGTCCTCTTCATCTTCTTCTCCAGAGCTGACAGACTCCGCGCGCGCAGCACGAGTCGACCTATATATATAAATAAATATTACGGTTAAACAAAATTAACATTTATTCTACATTTTTTTTAATGTAATGTATTGCAAATATTTGTACATACCTCAGCCTATGCATATGAGTATCATCTTCCTCTTCAGATTCACCCCCGCTGACGAGACTGCTGTAATGTATAAAACGATGCAATATTAAGACAAATCAACCTTTGCAATAAAGTTATAAGAACAATGTAAAGAGCCCGACGAACATGTACTGCCATCTAGAGGAAGGAAACTTTTTTTTAAATCTTATTTAACTTTTGTATGACGTTATTGGGTTAGTATTGTAATAGATTTAGTATGAATACCTGATACGTCTCGGTTTGTGCGTGCGCGCCAGTCGCGAGGTGTGCGCGGAGTGCGCGGTGTGGGTCTCGGGCTCGAGGCTGCGCTGTCGCGGCGTCACGTACCCCTTGCCCTCCACCGCAATGGGGATGATGAACTCGCGCGCCGACTTCTTGATCGGCTCCCCGGGGCTGCTGCACGACTCGCTAGTGGGCGACTCAGTTG
>NW_013532721.1:2615622-2666568 GCF_000836235.2 Papilio xuthus
GGTTTTTGCTCCTCCACCTGCTAGTAATAATTAATAAAATTAGACATATTTTAAACTCCATTGAAGAAATAATAAGAAGAAATAGAAGATGACATATTATTTCTCCATCTTACTTTTTAAAAGCGACAATAAAAAATCATTTGGACATACCCACAGTAAGTATAAATGACCAAATAGTTTACATCTTACCTTTATTTCTTCTTGTTTTTCAAATGGTGATTTCTCCTCGACTTTGGGTGAGGTGACCTTGTTGGTGGTGGGGCGCGGCTTGTCGTTGATCTCCTCCTCTTTGGGCATTTTCTTGGCAATGTCGACTGTCGCGTCTTTGGCCAGCTCCACCGGCGCCGGCGTTATCGTCATTGTAGCAGAGGACTTAAGACATGGCTGAGGCTGCAAAAAATTTGTAGATGTCAATTAGATTTTTATATTTCTAAAAAATATTTATTAAATTCAGTAAACTACACTATATTCTACATGTATGTTCTATAATTAATTTTGTTCGTGTGTTTAGGTGACAACTACAGTGAAAATATTAAGATAGTAGGCACCTGGTCAGTGGTTAGGTCCTCGTCTGCAGGCGGTGAGTCCAACGATCCTTCCTCGGGCAGCGCGGCCGGCAGCTGCGTCACGCTCGCGCAGCTGTTGTACAATTAACATAATAAAGACTGCATTTATACCACATCAACTGTTGAGATATTAATACTTTGCAATTCTATTTAAGTCAATTTTATAAATAAAACTTAGTACTAATATTTCACTTTACGTATAATTCAGGATCACATATTTTTAATAGTTGAATGTTGATTAAAATAATGAACGCTGTTGTTCAAACTTGTGACATGTCTTTTGATGTTTACCTAGCGACCTTCTCCTTCTTCCTGTGCAGTCCGCTGGCAGACATGGCCAGCTCCAGCTTGCGCTTGTTGTCGCTCGCAGACACGATCGTGCGCGTCGGTGACGGCTTTATCGCGTCCTCACCTCCCTCTGCACAAAATCATAATAATATAATTTGTTATTGAATACTGTCGAATCTCGTGTCCGTTCCCGAAGAGTGACCTCTATAAGAGATTGGACTCTCGCTTATGCAGGTTCGACTGTATTCAATTAAAATTAGCTAAAACTCTTGTTTTCGTAGTTTTTCAAAATCAAATTTACAAAAAGTGAGTACTAACATTTTAACGATTTGTTATTAGTAACTTACCGGCGACTAGTTCTAGTATTCTCTTCTCGGCAGAATTGCTGGGCTCCACCGGGATAGATGTGGAGCTGGTAAGATCGGTGCAACTCTCCTCGGGACCGAGCTCAGCCTGTAGAATACAAGTAACTCTTATGATAAGATTTAGTCGCAATAGCAAAACAACCGCTGCCCATAGAAATCAGCAATTGCAGATGCGTTGCGTACCTTTAATCGACGAAGGAGGACACACAGAAAGAGAAAATTTTCTGCAATCGATTCTCTTTATGTGGTTTTTTAAGTGAAAAATACATTAAGTTTTTTTTGGGCATACAAATTTAGTACTGTTCAAAATTACTTGGTCCAATACTAAATTGACGAAATTGTCAATTTATTAGTGACATATGTGTGGGGGGCGGTATGTTACCTGAGTAGGCACGACGACGGAGTTGGTGTGCGAGGCGGCGGCGGGCGCGAGGGAGAGCAGCAGGTCCAGCCGCACCGGCGTCTCCGCGGCCAGCGCCTGCGCCAGATCCAGGCACGAGGACGGACAGCCGGCGTTCACCCAGCTACACATACATACTCTCACATATTGTATACATATAGTCATAACTGGAGTGATCCATACTCTGCTTTCATGTTAAATCGCGCTACACGAGATGTTGTGGAAAACGTAGCCCTTAATACTACTATAATTAATAAAAGGTGTGTTTGTTTGTGGGTCGTTGTGTTTCATACAATAGGACAAATTTATCAGTAGAAGGAATTACAAGATTTAAAAAAAAACTCACGGATGATCACAAATGTATGCAATATCGGCGCGCTTTAGCGGATCTACTGTGAGCATGTCGCGTATAAGCGGAGACGCGGCTGAAACAAACCAACACATTAACTTATTTGTCTATATAATGCCAGAGAATTAAATATGATTAATAAATAACGAGTTAATGTAGTACATACTGGATGGGTTCTTAGGTTCGTAGTAATCTCCGTTGCTGATCTGTCGCACGAGGCGCTTGAAATTAGAGCCATCGAAGGGCATGGCGCCGTACACGAGCGTGTACAGCAGTACGCCCAGCGACCAGCAGTCAACCTACGGTAATTAATTTCATGATACAACTAATCTATAGTGAGTAGTCTGAAAAGTCAATCAATAGAGCTAATAGAACAATTATTTAAGAAATTATAATTATTTTAAAATCCAAACTCAACTCTGAATGTTCTTACATTCCTCGTACATAGAAAATATCTTCGTATTAATTATGCAGTCAGTCATATGCTTTTAAGTTCTAATAATACAGCCGGTAGACATTGCTATAATAAGACCTAAAATTCCACGACGGCTGTTGAAGCTATATTCGTCAGTACCCCTTCATATGTCTACCATTTCTAAAAAACAACCTCATTTCAACTGAGTTATGCAAATCTTACTTATATTATAAATGCGAATGTTTAGATGGATGTATGTTTCAAGGTATCTTCGGAAAGGCTGAATGGATCTTGATAAAATTTGGCATACATATAGAACATAGTCTGGAGGAACACCTAAGCTACTAATCATGTTTATTTCATTCCGCGCAGACGGAGTCGCGGGCGACAGTTAGTATCCTATACATAAAGACGAAATTAAACAAATTGGTAAATGTTATTAAATATCTTTAATTTACATAATATTATTTATATTACTGATGAATTTAGTCTATATTAAATGTAGATAGAGTTATTTACCTCTGGGCCGATATATGGTGTTCCTTTAACGATCTCGGGCGAGGCGTAAAGCGGCGAACCGCAAAATGTAGACAATAAAGAGGTCTCTTTGAACACGTTCGACAGACCAAAGTCCGCAATCTGTGGAATAAAGCACCTATTAATTTTTCCCTTTAAGTTTTATATAAAAATAAAACGCCGTCAAACTGTACCTTGGCTGTGATAATAGTTTTGTTATACATTTAACATGATAAAGACACTAAGGAGTTGTTTAAATACCAACTGTATGTCTCTGAGTGCGGCAGTATAAAATTAAATCGATAACTTTAATAATGAAGCAGTAATTGATCAGGTCACAATAACCCATTTAAAGGCCAAGTTCATCTTTACCTGCATTATAAACATTCTAAGCCTACAAAATAATATGACCATTCAATCCCTAACAGTATTTCTTCTACATCTTAATTGTTTACTACCTTCTTAGCAATTCTTAATAGCGTCACTTAAAAAATATACATGTTAACAAACATAAAACTACAAACCTTAGCACTACCAGTGTCGTCCAGTAAGACATTTTCTAATTTTAAATCTCTGTGGCAAATCTTATGTATGTGACAGTAGTAAACAGCTGTAGCGATCTGTCGGAACAACCTAAAAACATGGGATATTTACACATACCAGTTGATATATCGAGGACATAATACGTCCTTTAGAACAACAAATTATACAATCCTCAAAACAGATGATTAATCATTATATTCATGGAATTGATATTAAAATAATTTTCAATCTTGATACAACACAATCTTTAAGATCGACAATAAAAGATTGTGTGGGTGTTTTCACGCTCACAGTCATGTTCAAAGTTTAATTGATTTATTGCTTGATATATGTCTTTGAAACAATAATTTAATATTAAAAAAATCTACACGTTTCTTCCATATACACCAGATGTTGAACGAGTAATTGATCCTTACCTTCTTGCTTCCTCCTCTTCTAATACTTTCTTTTGGCTGAGGTAGTCGTATAGCTCTCCGCCGGAACAGTACTCCATAACGAGAATCATTTTCTCACTGTTTTCAAACACTGAAAGTTAAAATCGTTTTTAAAAAAAAACATCTTCTTATTGTGTAACTGACTGTAAAAGTAAACATTGGTATCAATAAGAAAATAATGGTTACCTTCATATATATGCACGATATTGGGATGCCTGACTGAGGACATGATCTGCACCTCTCGTCGGATGCGCACCAGATCCGCCTCCGACTCTATTTTGCATTTCTTTATAGTCTTGATGGCGACCTCCTGACCGGTTTTCTTATTTATACCCAGCTGCACTTTACCGTATGTGCCTTGTCCTAATTTTCTAACTATATCGAATCTAAAACAAGAAGCAACGATTTTTTTTTACTTTACTTATGTATAAATTTATGTAAATTTAGCTGATAGTTGTTACATATCTCTTTTTTTTCAATAGATTTTATTTGCTTAGCGTAGTTTAGCTGTGTTAAATTACAAACAGATTCTTCAAGTAAGTAAGTAAGTAGTAAGTTTCAAAAACGGCAAATATGAAATTGACAAGATAATTTCCATCTAGCATTCTAATAAGGAAAAAATTAACAAGGAGAAAATTATAAGTTGACGGATATGAACGATATGCAATACGTTTATACAAGACAGTTGGTAATTAAACACCGTTGTCTCGCACGTAGCCGGGATTAACGAGCGTTGAACACGCGAGCCAGTAGCCGGTGGCGTTTATGTGATAATTTGGTGTCAATACTGCATACTACGGTAGCATCCAACAATCAACAATATAAACACGCCCGCGTGTGACCGCGCATTTACGTTATGCCCATGTTTATTATTTAATTATCAGGTCGATGTTAAAAAGAACATTTAAAATAATATTCATAAATATCATATCGGTAATAGACTAATATTTTCTCACAAAAAGCTATTGCTGCTACTTATTCTGGTCGATTGTATAGAGGCTGGATCGTCAATTAGATTATTCACCTTTACTCAGTTAACTCCTGACATCTTATCAGTCTTAACAAATAACTCTTTCCGTTTATGTCAAAATTAATATCATCGTGATCATTTGTCTATGTATTACATTTAAATACTTACATACTACGAATAGTCGTTGGTTACTACGTATTTGGCAGCGTTGCATTCTCTTAAAGCATTGAAAGATCTGATAGAATTATATAATACTTCAAGATGCGCCTAACTGGTTATAGGAAATGCTATGCTAAACCTAACAAATAAACACCACGATCGTGTTATCTGCCAAAAAATATTACTACGTAACATTTCATGTCAGTTTATCTATACTAAATAACTTTTGTCTTTGTAAAATGATTCAAAACAGTCGACATACGCCGTACTCGTTTCCGATTCTAAGCAGACTTTCTTATTTCTTTGTTTTTGCAGAAATAAAAACTGTGAAATATAATTTTGAAACTAATTGCAATTGGCAGTGGACACTTGATTATCGGAATCTATCTCTATCTGCTCTTTCTGTTTTTTTGTACAAAAAAATAATTGCAAGATGAAAAATGTTTCCAATAAAAACTGCAGTGTTTAAAATCTTTTTTTTTGTAGTTAATACTAGTGTTCTCTAAACCTACGCTCGGTATTTACATTCTAGTAACAGAAAGCTCGCACAAGACGGCCGTGTGACGTCACCGATAACCTTTACGCCAGTGGGCTTCCAAGGTGCCCAATCTATATAATTCTAAGACTCAAATTTGACCATGACTATATTGCTCTGCGTTAGGAGATTTAGTGTTGGTCAAGTTTGTAATTATTACATATTGTACTTAGTGATGACGAAAATATCATCAAAAGATTTATAAAAATAAGAATGCCTTAAACACCTAGCAATAATTTTCACAAGTAAATGACCAGTACCTGAATGTAACGTATCTCTTTGAATTTAATGGTATATAGCATTGAAGAAATTACTTACCTCTGTTTGAGACGCAGTCTGTGGTCATGAAGCCGAACGTCGCCGGTATTCTCTATGCCGTCCATGATGTTGGTCGGCTGGGTACGCTTCGCTTCTCCGACCACCATTTTGGCTGGGAACAAAAATCTTCTTTAGAACATTAACGTCCATAATTATGGAAAACGAAAGACAACATGTGCATCTTATAAATATCGTATGACACGGTTCACTTCCATTTTTCGAAACTACTATGTCCATAATTTTCCATTACGTAGAATTTTACAAAGTGATCTAAGTTTGGGAGAATTTTACAGTGAATATTGACAAACCTAGGCTTTATGAACCATCATGTATCGATTTGAACATAAGAAAGGTAACTATATAGATTTGTAATGTATTAATCAATTAGATTAGTGTTCGCATAATATTAGGGCGCAGCAAGCCGCACTGTCCGCCTGCCGCCTGCCACCCGCCACACGCCGTACACGTCAGCTGCGAGATAATTAATTTGCAATGTCTCTTGTTGAATGATAATATAACAAGGTAATGTTACAATGCTTCTGCAATACTTTAGGATTTTGTAGGTAAGTTAACTAAATAATAAAGATAAGAAGTAGAACACAACTACCCTATTGATATTGTTTTCACTTCATTGTTTACGTACCATGTAAATCATCTAAACAATCGCTTTAAAACAACTTTCGACTTGATTTTTCCATCTTTGTGGAATCTCGTATTTTGAGACAAACAAAATACATGGTTACTCTACCGGTTCGCCAGGCGTCTGGCGCCAAGCACAACTGCTGCTTGACAGTTCCGAGCACGTATACATTGTGTTATGGCTTTCGCATTGCCGAGGCGAGAAAGTGACGCTGCGTCATACTATTGCCAGGGATATTGTGGTATTTGTTACAAATGTAAAGAAACATGAGACAGCTTTTTTACAAAAAACAATTTTTTACTACAATCGATTAGATTTAAAGACACAAGCCAAAACACTAACGAAAAATTAATTATTTTACGGATATCAAAAGATCTGTGCATTTGATATTTCGACCCCTCGGTTCGGTCTATTTCGGTTCTCCTTCATTAAATAATGTTCCTTATTTGTACGTCTTATGATTTAATTTAGCGTACGCTAATTCACCAGAAGTATCATAAAGCCACCTACAGTTTTGTTACATTGACGAAAATATCCGAACACGTAGTGTCTTGCGTACCGCGATCTTACCGATGATGCAAACTCTTCATTTTCAAGAAATAAAAGAGCTCCTGTTACTAGGAATTGATTACTCAGCACAAGTATAAACTTATGAAGAATGAAGGAAAACTAAGCGTATAAATAAAAAGTAAATATGCAATGAAATTCGACTTTTTTTCCTTGTTGCCTAACAGGTGCCATTTGATTTGTATATTACCCAGGAGTATTTTCGAGTAGCGTAGCACTGGTCTTTTTTAATTATTTACTAACTAAACATCCGATTTTCACCTTTACAATAAGTTAAAAAGTGATAAAAAAGTAACTAATGACATGTGTGAGTAGGCGGAAGACATGAATCTGTCGACACCAGCCGCCTGCCGGAGTCACCTACTGAATTCGAAAGCACAGACTAAAGCAACGTGCATAACATTTAACAGACAGGAAAAAAACACTGACATATTGAGTGTTATCAGTTCTTCACTCAATATTTTTTTTTCAATATTTTGGAGGGAAGCTGATCACCGGTACAATTAATAAACCACTATTAGGTAAATATCTGGGAAAATTTAAATGTGTTTTATTAGACACAAATCAATACAAACGTTCTCTTTAAAGTTTTTTTTTTCAATCCTGGCAACATGTAACAGCGTGCAAACATGGTACAATCTTATTGAATTTAACTTGTACTCAAATAAATAGAGTACATTATTCACTAAAGAACAGTCGAGTGATTGCGACCCATTTCAATCCACGCAGTCTCGCCTGACCTAGATAATCAACACTTTACGTACGCACGTCACGAAGTAAGCTAATGTTTTAAGAAATCTCTTCACATTCTATTCAATGACCTAAAAAAAATCAGGTACATCGTAATTTGTATTTACGATGCTTTAAATAAGTTATGTATTTATTAAAAAAGAGAATAGTAAAAAACAGACATCTTTTCTCTAACAGTAGCCAGACTTCTGATATCTATTCTTTTAATTATTTGAATGAATAAATAAGTCTGACTGACTGATCTTTTACGTTGGCATACCTCACATACAAACATTCTACAAACCTACGACATTATTATCCTGTCCGCTTCCGAAAAAGCTCAAGTATATAATAAGACCCGAGCCAAATATAATTTCTAATAACAATTCGAATAGTTTTTACAACAGCTGAAGTTACGTACAATATGAGTGGCGGAGTGACTAGGCAAATTTTTCATAAGTAGCTATTTAGAGAATGATCGGTAGACAGCGGCGCGTGTACGGATGATGAAAGAGATCCGTTAAAAAACTAAGAATACAGTTGCTCCCAACTGACGCGTGACTCACGAAGAGGGCTTCCTAATCGAAAGTAATGTAGAATGTATATATAATGCCAGTAGCTTTTGACACAGCACTTGACTCGGTCTGTTGGAAAAGCACATAGGTTTAAAAACCTTTTATGTCCTCTTCGATCCATAAATGGGCTTAACTAAGCTTAGGGCTGTTCAACATTCTAAGATTTTCGCAACAAGATTTTTAGAAGAAAAATTATTATGTTTGTATGTGTTTGCATTACAATGTTCAAATGTAGGCAGGGTATTGGTTAACTGCAGGAATGCCTGAATAAAATCTTAATCTCGCCTCTTTCGTACTATATACCAAAAAATATAACACAATGTTTTTGTACAGATGTTTCACTAATGAAAACACGTAATTACATCCCTCATGACAGTAGTAATCCCGTACCTTTACACTCAATACGTAAGCAATCGATCTATCACGGTTGCCGTTACAACATCGTTTATTACCAACAAAGAATTATAAGTCAATATAATCTATGGCTTCCATATAAATCTTCGCCGACTATAAAATCAATATTGATTAATATTGTAGAGATATTATGTAAAGGTCTTGTTGCCATTTTATAACCAGACAGAATGTACACAGTAACCTATTTATGATTTGCAAGTTGTCGTTGAAAGTTTCTTTTTTTAAATGATGTGTAATTTTAACAAAATGTTGAAACTGTAACGGTCTGAATAAAAGAATAATATTATTTATTTATACTATTCAATTATTCAGAAATAATTGGCGTAATTAATTGAACACGCCGTTCTAGTTACACCTACGTTGATGAGAACTGGAACGAGCGTAAAGGCAAACCTAATTAAGTTGATAAAACTAATTGGAACGTGGATAAACCTATAAAACAGAATTGGATCGCACAAGATTTGCACCATTTTGAAACTGAATCTTATTTTTGTTTAGATTAAACATTTTAATCACTATTTGGTAATCATTTTTAAAAATACAAGGCCATCAAATAAACATAAAAATATAGGAATACATATTATTGAAAATGTAATAAAAATAAATGTTCCGAAGCGTGAGAACAGCAGTTTCATTCAATTGATTGGTAACGAACGGTAGATGTTCCGTTAATGAATTATAATCGGATTGCAGGTGATTTCTCATTCAGAAAACTCAATTAAAACGTTAAGTCAATTAGGTATATGATTAATTTATCATTAGAAAAACACAAATATAAATAAAAAATTATTAACCAATGGCGCGCATCTTAAACTACTGAGTAGTTTCTTAAACAAAACTTGAAGCAGCCCGTAGTTGTATGATATATTAATTTGAGAAAAATTGTTTTCATAGGCTAAGAAGAACTTCCAACAGTTAAATGTTAGGTACTTGTATAAAACATATTCTCTACAGATCGTAAAATATCATCGTCAGATCGATGGATCGATCTAAGTTTTAACAATATCAATCAATACTTATTTTGGGGTCTCTTTAATACGATAAAAGTTAAAAGCAAAGTTTGTTAATTACGTCACAATTCAATGAAACTTTTAAATAGATCTGCTCCGGTTTGGACTAAAATCAAAGCAACACAAGTACACATGAGCATGCGCCGTCTGATGATTTATACAGCAACTGACATTTTGTGGGCATGCAATATTTAACGTTCGTCACGCGCGGTGCGCACCAAAATATTAAATTAAAAATTATATGTTTTTGATCATAGACAAAAGATTTATTGAGCTATCTAGAAATGAAGTTATCTTACTAATATTATAAATGCAAATGTTTTAATGGAAAGATGGATGTTTGTTTGAAGGTATCCCCAGAACGGCTGCTGAAACTTGGCATAAATGTAGGGCACAGCCTGGAAGAACACATAGGTTTCTAGTTACATAAATCAATAACAATGACGTCAAATGTAAACAATGCACATATTACTTTTTCATATATGGTTCCAGGAGGACAATAAATGACAACTGAATCAACAGTATGCATTATGAAATATTAGACAAAGATCCTTGTATTAAACGAGTAAGAAATTTATGGAATGTAGCCGAGTAAAACAAAGCTACAATAAATAATTGTAAATATGAATTACATGTTATCAGACATATAACTAGTTCAAATACTAACTGTTTGCAAAGAAGTTTAATTCACTTAATGACCTGTTAATTCAGTTACAGAATAGTTTCCACACATAAAAGTTTATAATAACCCGAATATATAGTTATAGGTCTTTATATATATCTAGGTATGTTTCTTTAAAGTTGTAGATACTTCCAGATACAATTAACAGGATGAAATGAAACCGAAGCCGCCCACGCACCTATTGTCTACAAGTAAACATAATTTTATTGTGCTAATATAATTAAATTATATTATGAGTTCAAGGCCTAAACATAAAACAATGAAGCTATAAAATAATATACATGTTCATAATAAATAGGGTTGTGATCATAAATAATTATATTCAATTGTAAATAAGTATAAATTATACAAATTTGAACTTTTAAACGTCAAATTAAATTTATAACGAGGGAATGGTCAAAAGCCTCGAGAGTTTTTTAAATGTTACATTACATAAGTTTTGTTACATGTTAGTTGCCAAGTCAGCGACAAATAACAAATAAAAAGTAAAGCATACACAAATTTGCTACGAAATAATAAAAACTTATTATAAGATATTTGACATTGAATGTGAAACAATAGCAGATCTAAATCAGCCCGACATGCTCAATCAAGCGGAAAATAGAATTTTTCTGCTACACAATATTCACTAAAGAAATGAACGGTACTTCCTGGTTCTTAAATAAATATCTTCTCTCTTTCATTTGACACAGGTATTTGAGAAACACGAGCGAGGTTACAGTGTCAGCTATCACATAGGGTTCAATGAACCAAGATTATTAAATTAAACTTCTAAATTAAAAAATATTTTTGGTTGTTACAATAATATAATAAAGATAATAGACAGTAATAATGTAGTTTTCTAATGGCAAAAGAATCTTTTAAATCAGTCCAGTAGTTTTTGAGTTTATTTGTTACATTCATATAAATCTTTCCTGTTTACAATATTAGTACCAAACATATCCGTTAGTATCCCTGTATGGAATTTCCTCGAGTGTGCACCACAAATTGGGGCAATATGTGCATAGGTGTCAATGTTTATCGGTCGGAAGTGTCGGGGCCGCTACGACATTGGCGTCATGCGAACACTCACGTCGGGAAAAATACACCGCAAGCGGCCAAATAACACTCTGGATAGTGTGGGGCCGGCGCGGCGTCGCGGCGCCTCTATAAATATCCATCGCGCAGTCCTCTTCCCGCGCATTGCCTCCCCCTCCGACACCCGCATGCTGCTGCTGATCGCAATATAAAGACGCAAAGTATAAATCTTTAATAGAAAATATTAATGTCACGTGTTCACACATAATCCTCATGTTTAGTACTGCAATTTAGTCCGAGTCGAGTCATCTTATAACGCCAAAATAATAGTAGATTATCAAGACAGAAGATGATCACTGAGAGGGTGGGTCTAATAGAAAAAAATCCTTTATTTAAAAAAAATGCTTATCAACATTAGGTCCAATTTTTACAGACAAGCAATTTTGAGTTATCTATGTAGTATTGTAGGCACCTTGGTATTTCGAAGTAGTTTATATTTTAAAGGAAATATATGTTATCCATTATTGTTTAGCCATAGTCCATATTAAATATGATTTTTACTAGAATGAACATTTTATTATATGCCATCAAAACAGGTGTTAAATTATATGAATGTTGCCAAGACTCAAACGCAGAATACTTCTGCAAACAGTAGTAACTGATTATAAATTACACACTAATTTTTATTTCCGTCGTTATTTCATTCCACATCAATAATTTATTAAGACAAGATTTGACAAAAACAAAAATACTTCATGACAGTGAAAGCACAAACGAATACGAGAAGCAGGAAAAGTAGTAAATTTTTAGTGCGATAATAAATTCCTATTCTGGGTAATATAAATGCAATTTAAATATGTAGGTTAAATGTAAAGCGGGGGCAGGTGAGACCGGATGGCCCACAAACAGTAACACGTGAACAGAGCCATCGGCCTGTGTCTCCGGGGGGAAGGCGAGGCAGGCGGAGGAGAGGAAGGGGGTGCGGGTACGATTTTAACGATCCCGCAGTGAGCCAATCGTGTCCGTATCCCGGAAGCACGACCCGAATAGTGATGTGCGCCGACGAGCCCCTCATTACTAATGTACCAACAATTTTGGAAATAGGTGTATATATTTTCAGCAATTCTCTTAATCGTTTTATCCTTAAAAAATATTTTTGATCGCCTTCATAAGCTTTGAAGTTGCAACTCAGCTTTAGTTTCATGCAGGTGTTTTTTTATGTATATTTGTTTGTAATATGATTCATCCGGTAGAAAAAGGTCACAAATAGCATACAGTGACAAAAGGATTTCGAGTATCATATTCACCAGGAGCGGTATAATCTAGTGAGAGCGTCCAGCCCTGGGCGTCATCAGAGCGCTGGCTGGACGCGTGCAGCGAGAG
Source organism: Papilio xuthus (assembly GCF_000836235.2). Taxonomy (NCBI): domain Eukaryota; kingdom Metazoa; phylum Arthropoda; class Insecta; order Lepidoptera; family Papilionidae; genus Papilio; species Papilio xuthus. The sequence goes on from NW_013532721.1 coordinate 2,628,498, forward strand.
ATGCCGCGAGTGATCGCGCTATTTATGTCCACACACCAGTTGAATAACCTCCAATCAACTATTCGCACTTGCTTCGCCTACGATTCCCGCTGACGTGGACACATGGACTACACACATTGTAACCGTCTTACACTTACAACGGCAAGATATAAAACAAATATACTTATAATACTTCTAGTTTTGTTATCTAAGGAAACAGGAAAGCCTTATTACTGAGGATTGTATGTGGACCGAGGGTGTTACATTTTGTATTTTAGGTTGTTTTAATCGCATATGTAAGAAGGAAGTGAATTCAAATTATGACAGTGTAAAAATACATCAACAGTGGTAGAGCCCGCTTTAACATCTTCGCACGAATTGGCCCGGCGCGCCCGGTGAAATACAACGACCACACAGAAGACAGGCGTGAAGTGGTAGCAATTCCGCGTTTCGTCTGATGAGTGTGCGTCCCGTACGCCTGATTTAGTCCTCTTTTCCTTCCCATCCTTTTTCTTATAAGGAATGGATGGCAAGTGAAAGTAGACTTTCCGGATGAGAGGATGCATGGAAAGGGATAATATTTTTTCTTTCTGTGCATCCTCTCCTCCGACGATTACAGGTAGGCAACGCATATGCAATTGCGTAGTCTATGGGCAACGGTCACTTCGCTATTTCAGCGATTTCATGTGGCCCCTCGCTCCTTTGCCACCTTATGATGTAAAAAAAACATAGAAGAGTAGTACATACTGTGCCGTCCCTTATACTCTAAAAGAAGGTTACATTAAAAATGTTCAAACGGCCAGCAGCAATAATACGAAAAACAACGCTCTTTATTTATAGAATAACTACAAAGTAATGATTAGCGATTTCACTAGTTAATTAAACACTGATATGATAGACAATCTATTAATGTAAGTAGAGTGTGAGGAGATCCGGTGAAAGCTGTAACACATTTTTACAATTGCAAAACAAAACTCGGACTAGTTTTGCGACATACATATCACTTTATGTAGGTACTTAATAAACAGGGCAATGCTTCCTCAAAATGCTTTGTAAGCAAATTGGGTTAACTATACTTGAGCACGAACTATCGATATTTGAAGCAGTCACTGGTAGAGCGTAGTTCTTACGAAGTATTTGAGAGTCCTTTTGTTGTGTGGGAACGGATATAGCTCAACAAATAGATGCTCCGTTACTGTTCATTCGTTTACAAATATCTCCCATGAACAGAAAGTAAGTAGATCTGTCAAAATAATTAAAAATTATTTACTGACTCTTTCTGTTCATTTTCAGCAACAACGAAAATATAAAGAACGGATAGAAACCTTTTACTGTAAAATACAATAGTATATTTTAACATTTTTTTTCTAATTGTCATTGTTGTTAATAATAAATAATTTAAAAAAAAGGCGCATGTTCATAGCCATTAAGTAAATTGCTAATTATTGTGATATAATGAAGTGTAGCTTAATTAACGTAATGGGACAATCATCATTTAATCAAATTATTCGTAACGAAGGCGTAAACAATATGTTTTGTGACTTTTTATCAGTTAATTTTAACTCTAGGAAAGGAATAAAAAGGATCATGTGTACCGTGATCAGTGCACGTCTTGAGTATCTACTTTTTTCTGACCTGGAAGACATGACTTGAAGCGATATATTGCTAACATTTATATTATTAAAAAACCAAACAATTACATATGTAATTATCCTTTTGCAGCAAATGGTAAAGTCCAAGATCTCAGCAATCAAAAAGCAAACAATTAGAGAGTGTAACGACGTATGTACTTCCAGTTGACAAGGTACAGGCGTAAACAACAGCGCAGTACGCCGGCCGCACCGCTGCATATATTTTTGTCGTAAAACTTTATAAATTGGCAGAGTCTAGAGCTCGGAACCGATGGATGTACCAGAAATAGAACATAATTCCATACTGCTGACTCAACTGAGCATTTTGCCCTAATTCATATTTATACAACACTTTAAAGTGTGCGTTACTCACGATTATTGCATCCAAATAAAGGCTGAAAAGCATTTTGTTTTCCGTTTGATTTAACTTCGTCATTACTGTACAATATAAATAAGTAAGCTCAAATAGAATTTCCTCGACAGTTTCATCGAGTTCATTAGATTACATTTTTTGAAAATCATCTAAATCTAAATTAATATTACAAATGGGATCGTTTGTATTTTTGTGTGTAACAAATAAACTGAAAAACTACAGGACAGTTTTAAAAGAATCTATTGCTATATGAATTATATTATCACTGAGTAACATAAAGTCGCTGGCATAAGCTAGTATTTAATAATATCTAAGAAATTCATTCGCTAGTCCGTTCAGTCGCTTGCAAAATTGTCTTTGGCGTGCTATGAATAATCATGTACATTATGTATTTAATACATAGCGCACTGTGTACATTATCAGAATATTCGGAACATGGTATTATTGTAGATATGCCAAAGTAAAATTTTATGAATGTTAATCCAAATATTCACTAGAAAAACCTCATAAATAAACTTTTGGCTTATACAACCGGCGCAAATTTATAACCTGTACGATCGTGGGTGTCGTCTAACACGGTTAGAAATATTAAAGTTCTGTAATTTAAATACGACAAACAATAGTCTATCTTCCGAGCTTTTATAAAACTGTACTTTAAAGCTATTTCCACACCAAGCATACTTAAAGACATTATTTAACCCCCTCCCTTGCCTTCGGGACCCACTTTAGCTAATTGTTGTAACGAAACTTGGAGATTTTGCGAAAAAGGCAAAGGGCGTTAAGTTACCAAATTTACGCTGCGCCACCACTGTCTGACTAAGGTTTAGTCACCCCTATAATGGGGTAGAATGTTACTGGTGCTGGGACATGTGCTAACGACGATCTAAAAGTACAGTTTTTTGTTTGCAAATGTTCCTAATTTGTATCATGTTCGTGTTATAAATTTGTAAACGAATCACGTCATAAAAAGTTTAAAAACACCTACTACTGGTTGTTCAACAATTAAATAAATACAAGGAGGCATTGGACGCAATCACCAGTACTATCAAATCGGCGACAGAACACTTTAGCTTGGACGTCGGCCAGAGCGACAGCAGCGGGCACAAATATTTACAATAATTAATCCTTACTAACACGCTGTCATTGAACGAACGTTAGTCTCTGTGCCGTTCAAGAATAATTGCCTCGTCATCACTGATATTAAAGCGATCGAAAGGTACAAGTACGAACACTACATCTCGATGCTACAATCGATCTGGAACTTTTATTAATTCAATTGATTCAGTGGATGAATGCCGATCGTTCAGACGGTAAATATTCGCAAATTCAAACAACGAATTTGTGATACTACTGTCAGACGTCTACCAGATATTACTAGTAAAGAACAATATTAACTTTGCATTAAAAATATCGTGTATAAATGGCATTACAGTTTACCTGTTTGGGTGTAACGTGTTCAAATAAGGCACAATAACAATTAATTGATATCGAACGTGACTAATGCTATAGCATTCGATGTCTGTACAGTTTCTTCACGTTCCTTATAAAGTGGAATTTACTAAGCAATTGCTTGAGCAATAAAACATACTCAAAAACGGACAGACCAAACTTGTGTGAATCACGAAACACATTTCAGTTCGTAGAACAAACATTCAATATTTATTATTTACATTAACAACATCCTAATATTTTAAACCTTTCCTTGTTCATCATACAAAGGATTTCTGAATAAATTTGTACAACGGGAAAACTTAAATTGTAATTACAGAATACTATTTCCATACGGCCTGTATTTTAATTTATAATTATTTAAAATGCATATTATTTTTTTTAATTCATGTCTATTAGAGTTCATTTTTATAAAAAAAAAAACAAGTAGCACTAAGTAGCATTCTCTTATAAATGTCAAGAATTTCGCGACAATATCTTCTTTGTGTCGGCTCTATCAAGAACACTTGATAAAAGCCTTTCTGTTGATAAGAATATTATCTTTTATAATATACTTTTGTATCTGAAGAATAAACTATTCTTCTTGAGCTGTTACTCTTCTTGAAAAAACTAAAAACACGACTATTAAAAATGTTGACGTAGACATGACCCTGAGGACGCTCTATTTCTAGGGGTAAAAACGACCTCAATATCGCTGAAGCGGCTGGAGGTCGAGCGAGGAAAGATAATCGTTATGTTAGAAATTTAGAATAGACATGTCTAAAAATTAAGGGATTGGTATAGGTTTGTTTTTGGCTCTAGTGTTATTACCCAAGACACATTGGATTGTCTTTTAGGAATGTCGTTTTCATATAAAATGTGGTAAGCAAAAGAAATATAATTCAACACAAAAGGACAAAAGTAAGTTCGAGTCAAGGTAGGTTGAATAATCGGTTTTAATTGCAAATCTAATCGCGTTTACGTTGGCGGTAAGTCATAAAAATACAGGAAACTATTTCATAGCGAGCGTTTATCAGATCATGTTTATGGCATTGCGGTTGCCAGACCTTCGAGTTGCAGGCTATCGATTACATTGCGATCATTCATTTCATTGACATAAAACATTTATTATCTATTTCACTTTGACTCTGTTACAGGTAAAGCAAGCTTTCCTTTCTACGGTAGTTTAACTATACTCGAGCAAACAGCGATAATATCAACTAGGACTCTAAACCTGTTTTAACAAATTTTGCTCATCAATTAATTTGATTTCTACACTATAATAGATCAAACTTCTATAAAACTGACATAGGATTAATATCTCTATCTATCCCTCTTGGTTATTATCCAGAACGGACATAAAATAATAAAAAAGATAGACAAACAAAAAGCGCCATTAAAAACTGTGCACCAAAAAAAACATTACAAGTATAAACATTAATCGTTATTCATTTTATCGACATTGTAATTTTGCGCAGTTAAGCGAACGGCGACACAACACTAAGCCAGCCAGACGGTAAAGTAGTATCCGTTACATTGAACCCTATTGCAGAGACACCAGAATACATTCGATAGCTCATGAAAAGGATTTAGAAATCAATGACCCTAACTTGTACGTGACAACAGAAAAAAGCAATGGCGACTCATTTATTACAAACTTTTTTCACAGAGTTAAAAATAAACATGCAATCGCATTTTTATAATTAAATATAGTCATCTCAAAAGTTTCATTAAATATACGATGTAAACGAAGAAGCTCACTGATATTATAAATGTGAATGTTTAGGTCCCTCCAGAAGTCCCTTTCTTCAGAAGCTAGTTGCTTTATAAGTCTAGGTTTCTAATCCTTAATCCATTATAAATTCTTCCACTCGACCAATGTATTGATTGGCTTCTTAATCAGTCAGGCCTTTGTCTTATAATCAAGCCGTTAATTTTTACGTTTTTACAACAATGTGCGAAGTATTCCAACAAAATGTTGCCACCATTCCACAAGGCGATAACATACACGGCTATAAGTCCATAGCCGTGCGTCAATGTGAACGTGACTTTAACACTTTTGCGTAACTTCCTGTCATGTATAAACACTTCGACACAACGGAAGCGGTATTTTCAAACGGATACGACTTTATTCTTAACCCTTAAGCCCCTATAAGCTATATAAGAGGCAATTTTTCAATCAGTTCTACATGGTGTTTATATCAGAATATGGTTTATCATAAGGGTTGACAAATAAACCCGCGGGTAATATGCATGTCTAAAAGGCTTGTGAATGTCTTGAAATTACAAAAAGGTGTTCAAGTGGCCCTTCATTGATTCCGGAATAACTATTGAAACATATTGTCATTTAGAAAAATAAACAAGATGTTATTTGTAATTTAAAAACATTTAAAAGATTAAAATTAATTGCATCTTATGTGTTTCATGTATAATAATTTTTAAATATTTTGCACATAGATTTACTTTTATGTTGTCAATATAATTGGCATTGTTCCTAGAGTAGGTTAACAAGAACTATACAAATTACTAACATACTGAAAAAGCGTATATGTATACATTAGAAACATGTGCTACAATCATTGGTCATAATATTTTTTAATTAAATTTAGCATTCAATGTTTAAGGTGAGATTGGAATCATAACATACTTCAATTACTTTTTATGTTATAATAATATCCCTCCTCTATAGATATTATGTTATGGCTTTCCAATTGTATAATAATAACATTCAAGCATACTAATAATTATCGTTTTAAATGGGATATGTATACATATCTAGATGGCTAGTCCTAATCACTTTTTGTACAAAAAATTACGTTTTTTCATGAATAAGAGCTATAACCGTATGTTGACCATGTGTTTGACAGGAAACCAACAATAAGAAAACATAGATTTGCAGAAACAATAAAAACATTACGAGTCTACCATAGCTATTGATTAATTTTAAACAGTTTTAAACATTTCATTTCTAGAATATTTACATAATTTGGTTCTATATTTAATAAGAATGTTATACTCATAAATAATCATTTAAAGAATGAACAATGTTAGAAGAAAAACAAAGCACTATAATAAATAAAATATGCTCATTGTTAATGCTATGAAAATAATTTAATGATTGAATAATCCTATCCTATGTTTTATTTGAAATATGTGTAAAATTGGATTTACAGTTTACATCGAAGAATGTTTCAATTAATTACTGACATACAATTTGAGTAAATAATCAACAAAACACAATCTTTGCAACAAACATCCTCATATTTGTTTAGTAAATTTGAAATAGCTGCATAAGGAAATTAATAACTAGGGTAAGGCAGCAACTCGAAATGGGCCTAGGCCTCCGACAACAAAAGTCCACTATTTATAAAAATAATTAAAAAATTTATACAAAGACATTCCTCCATTTTTTAACCTAAATTTGTATATTTTGTAAATATTTCTCAAAAACATCTAATTAGTACTGAAATAGTATCTAATATTTTATAATCAAGTGTACTAGATCAACTTGACCTTATTATAAATCTATGTCACATCAGCCGTGTCCACATTATTGGGAAGATACTGAGAAAAACTACAGACCTACTTTTAATTATAATTTTAGAACAGAACATAAAAAAATGTTCTAATAAGATTTATTACCAGCTGTAAGGTTAATTATACAAATATATTTAAATATTATTTTTAACTAAATTATTTACTACATTTATATATTAAAAACCAATTAAAATAATGTTTTTTATTAGTTGCCACTAATAATATATCAATGAAAATAAGTAGGTCTGTGTTGGGTAGAATATTGTTAGATATGTAACTGTTGATTGAAAAATTCTAATTTTTGATATCCACAAATGAGCGCGCGATGAATCATCAAGCTAAATGTTTACAGCAGTTGGTAATGCCTGCACTGATGTCATGTAAGCTCGCAGCACCAATAACTCAGGCGCCCATGACTTTTATACACCGCTTAAAGGCACGTATTAGAATTTCACGGAATCTAAAATTCACCAAAGCAGCTGACGGGACACCATACCCATTGAATTTTTTCTTATGTAATGATCCTATAATCCTGGGTGTTACCGAGATAACTAATCGATTTTAAAATAATCAGGTAACATTACAGTCAAATAATATTTTATGCGTAGGAGGAACTAAAATACCTTTATTTTATGTGTAATCCAATATCCAAAAGAAAGTTGAAGTCCTGTTTACACACGAGAACACTGTCATTCATGTAAATTAACACACTATCACAAAGCAGCACTACACAAATTTTCACTTATAATTAATAAATTATGTGAAAATATCACATAATGCGCCATTTTCGCAATAAATTCTAAGGACAGCAGTCGGCAATCGCTGCCATCTTTTTTGTCAAATGTCTTTAGACTAAATATAGCGCTCTGAACGAACTCTAGTGTTATTTTTAGACAATACGATGTGGCATTTCAAAGAATGGTTTCAGCGCCATCTACTTACCAATTTATTGAAAATAATGTGTCAAAAGATGGCGTTAAAATCCATGCAATTACCACCTGCAAATCATGAACTCTCCAGTTTATATGTTTAAACCCAGAAAATCGTTTAAATTAAAATGAAAATCATATTTTCATTTTAATTTAAACGATCACTGAATTAAAAATTATGTATTATACTATTTTGCTTATCTGCTTTAATATTTGATATTAAAGTTAAGTTGCTTAATTCACTTATTAACAACGTAATCAAAGTAGAAAATATGAAAAAATACACAATAGTATTTAGTCTGAACAAAATCCAGTTAAACATTACCCTGCTGCAAAAAATGTAAGTACTTTCGCTTACGCGGATTTCTGAACCATCGTCCCACATTTTTAAACGCCTTCAATGACACATTGTTTGTACGTAAGAAACTTATTCGGTTGTGTTTTGCGTTACATAATGCAATCTTAATGAGTGTGTCACCAGTTTCCTCTAGCTTGCTTCCCCTATTGTTTAGAAACGCTCTAAGCTATAGATATTTTACAATCCCATCGAAGTAAGGACTGCCGTATAAGGGTGCTAATAGAAAACACGATATAATATAGCAGCCTTAGACAATGTGTTTCTTTTTTTATCCTATTTAGTCACTTCCACAATTCTAAGCAAAAGCTCGTAATGCTTTTCCTATCGTCTAACTCTTACTGTCTCGCTTATTTTGTTTACCCTGTCAAAGTTTTATATAGCTTATATTGTTACGACTGTTCTTCGCCTTCGTATCACAATTTCTGTAATAAAGTAATTATTTTATTGTTTACATACTGATTCAATTACTACATACATTTAGCTTAGCTTTATACAGACTAATGTAACAGATTATATAAATAAAATGGTCTGGATTCGGAACTCGCATTCCTAATTTACTTTATCCTCTAGATTTCTAATCAGCAATTGCTTAATCCATTCTCGTTAGTTATTATCATGGTTTTTATGTTCCCTATTCCAGAAAGCACTAACAATAATTATCACTTATAAGTGCTACGTAATACTGAAGTGTGTTCGTCATGGTTGTACTTATTCGCGCGTTAGGCACGAGACGGTGAAAGTGTTTTGTGCAATGATGCAAACAGCCTGCAGCCGAGAATGGAAACCGCTAAATGCGTACGTCACTTAACACCGTAACTTAACCACATGCGGCGCTTAAATACAGCGCTCAAACTAAGTTGAAGTTCCTTTAAGAAAAATCTATAGTTATTATATTAAACAGAAGACATATACAATACTATATATTCAAATTAGTGAGTAATAAGTACAAACAAATATACTTAAATATAATAATATTTATTTGTTTGGAAATTCTTAATTCTACAGTTCAATCAACACAACTGGTGTATCAATTCAAGCTTTTTGACTAAACATTCTCACCCGATGGTGCATTAGCTCATAAGGTTAGGGAGAAAGCGTGCCAATTCAACATTTAGACTAAAATCATCGTTAAGACATCCAAACTAGACAAGAAAAGCTCGATTTCTCGATTTGAACAACAAGCTAAATAAATTTCATAGTTTTTGTTGAACTACGACATTATGAGGTAAGAAAAATAACATTACAGAAATACTTTACCTACTACAAGAATAATAATCATAGATTGTGGAAGTAAGGAATGTGTGTCAAGAAATGCTAATGTAATTAAATTGTTCTATAAGATAGTATCAAAGCCATTATGGCCGAGCCGAGAATACGTGTCTGGTTTACGATGATAAAATATAACATTAGTAACTTTCGTATCATAATTTAACCACGCAATATAATAAGTAGAATAGACTAAGTGGCTTGTTATGTTGTATTCTGATAACAGAGTTTTTTATTCACTTAATTCAAGTTTGAAACAATTTTGAAATTATTTCCTTGTGTCAAAATAATCAGTTATTTACAAGACTGGCTGTATTATTCTGGTAAAAAAAAAAACAAAATAAGTAAACTTTTCCCAATATGACAATAGTGACCTTAGATAGAAGAGTAGTGAAAGGCACATGGCCAACATATGTATAAAATATTCAAAATATGTATAAAATATGACGACCGCAGCTGAAAGGTTTTACACGGCCGATAGAATAGTCGGCATAGAGACACGGTTACGTCGTACTTAAGCAGCGGAAAGCGGAAGTAACTACGTAACTTCCAAACTTCCCACTATATTAAATACTTAGATTGTTTTATTATGCTGTTACTTTATCGGAACATTGGTAGAGCGTTTAATTTGATTATTCACTCTGTATTCTTACGTATAAATTCTTAAAGCACACAATATTTAACCACTAATACCATAGAATATATGGCGGAGGCCCTCAAGTAAAGATTCTAAAAGCTTTGTGCAAAATACGCTTTTTTTTATCCAAGAGTTTCGAATGAGCTTTGTATGAATTTAGACAATTTATAGTCTTTAGATTTGTCTTATTTCATTTTATCCTTTTTTTCCTTCTTTTCATTTTAGAGTCATACACGCATGGTCCTCGTAAGCTTATTATTTGTTCCTTAGCATAATCCATGAAATGTAATTATTTGTTAATTCAAAATTGAGAAATATTCAATACATGTTAATCCGCAACACTTAAACATTGTCTAACTAAATACGATAAAAAGGAAATGTACATCCGCAAGTAATACCTTACGTCCGGGTAGAGTTTTGTGTTTCCGTGACGATATACAAGATTATAATAAGTATACAATTTAAAAGATATTTTGTTAAGAAGCGATGCACAAAAGAGTACTGATGTAACTAGCAGCTGCGACGCGCAGTGGGAAGCCACTTTTCTCTTGAGTTTCTCCAGCACGCCATGCGCAGGCGCAGTCTACCGCACGACGCCGACGGTCGCGCGCGTCTTTATTGATAAAACTTACAATTTTTAACCTTACAACTATCGTAACAGGACACAAAATCAGTTTTTATCGACAATCGTGTGAAGTTGTTGCAAGTGTTGTGTTTGTGAAGTTTAATAGAAACTTAACTTTTTATCAAGGCTACTGTGAATGAACCAATTGTTTTGTATTTAACAAATCGTACCAGGAAAACGTTTTAGTGTAAGTTCATTAAGTAAATCTAAGCTAAATTAATTAACAACATTACTATACTATTTGAAAGTATGCTGTGTTTTCTTAATATCTAATAATGTTTAACTAATTACAATTAAAGTAATCATAATCACTTAGTAAAAGTAATACGCCATTAGAAACTTCCGCGTTAATCATAAGCATTTTTATTTCAAGCAATTTGTATGTTATATGCTAAAAAGTTAAATTATAAAAAATAAAACAAGTTTCTTACTGGACAACATGGTATAACTAAACTGGTCTTCATTCAATAAATAAGTATTTTTAAACTTTGTTAAAAGACAATCAACCCAAACATTACCTAAGTAAACTTTAATATTAAAAATAAACTACTATTATGAATGAAGCATCTAACGCATAAACTAAAACGCATTGTTATCTCACAATCTGTCATAATTAGAGCACTATACATTACTCATCAAAACAAAAATATTTCTTTATAGTTTTTTCTACATAACAATAGGAAATTATTCGATAAAACCGTACGATAATAAACAAATGAGCAACCTATATCCACACTGTCATTATTTTGAAGCCTATTGTGACACAGAACAATCGATCTCTCACGGCACATATATTAAATCGGTTTCATTTTCTTAGCTATGTGTTTTGTAGGAAGGGTGTGCAATACAGTATTGCAATTCTGCAGCAAAAAGTTCCACATTCGAATTCACAACGTGAAACAATTGCAATCGTCCTGTGAACGCCGATAGTGATGAAATGGCTCGTACGTGATATATTTATCAATCGGTTTGTCTTTACGAAAGTCAGCAAGCAACAGTGTAACGGTTGGCGTACCGCGCTTCTGGTATGTACTGAACGCTACGTTCGCTCTAACGGCATATTAATTGCACTTTAACATATGAATACTATTGTTTACTAATTCGTTCGTCGACCACGTGGGTTTCGTTTGCCTTTGCTCAATCGGTATTGAAACTTTGTTAAGCTTCACCTCACACATTACATTGATCAGCCAAAGTATTTTTGTAACAATTTATAAATGAGTACTCGACCGGTATTAAATGCCAAGGCTATTTTTATGCAAAAAACAAGTGAACATGCGATTTTATACAAAAAAATATATAACAATACATTTCCACTGTTTGGAAATATAGAAATCCCGATGGATTTTAACAAGATCCTTAAATATCTCTGAGCTATTTGTACACTCTACTATATCACAATTTGGTTACAACATTTATGAATGAGTGAAGTAATTGCATTGACAATGATAATTGTGTTTGCAAACATTTCCTTTTGAATTGTTAATTTTATTTAAAATACAAAATTAAAAATGTAACTAAGAACATTATTCAGGAAAGCAGCATTTTTCCTCGTCAAGAAACAAGTTCAATTCACTGCATGAAATTATGATAATGTTTTAATGCCGGTTCGCTGCCATTGCTGCGTTCTTTGATATTTTTTGTCAGTATTGACTTGTCGGCGTTACGTCAACATGTTACGAAACAACTTTCTGACCACTTCGGCATTGAAGCAAACAACGCTTTCTACTGGAACCGTATTTGAATTTTGCACGCCTTTTTACGTTGTAACTTTAATATTTGAAGTTAAATTTAAGATAATTACGATTTGTTGGCATATAGATAGCTTATGTAGTAGAATGTTCTTGAATTATGTCCAACTTGAATAAAATCCTTTCAAAGCCGTAGCCTGAACTTGAACATGACGGAAGTCATGTTTAGCACACCTGTCAAAAATTGACAGACATGCGATGTTTTTGACGCAGAGTACTACTTCGTTTGTCTTACGCAAAATATTATGTAACCATTACATAATAATGCCAAAATAACCAAAAGTCAAAAGCATCGCAAATATTGATTGCTATTATTTTTTTAAACAAAAGCACAAAGTAAAAACAAAATTACTATATTAGTATTTAATGCAACCTCCTTTAATGAGTTTCTTTTTATTTATTTAATAATAAACAGCTTTAATAGATGCTTGCATACGCGCGCGTTTAAGTCTTTTATAAGGTCGTTATTGTGCAATGGACAAATAGTCGGTGTTCTGAATTGAAAACAAATTCATGCAAACAAATCATTTAGTTAAAGTCTCTTGTCTTATACGTTTCAAAATTATATATTATTTTAATGAAATTATGCTGTTTACTCTTCGCTTAATTTTGATTTCTTACACAAATTTATTGCCAAAAGTATAGGTGCTTATTACAAAGCAAATACTAGAACGGCTGCTAAATCGAACTCTAATAACTCTAATAGTTATATAATACGGATGACTAACTTTTTTATCGCTGTAAAGCTTGAAATATAGCCTACTTAGTTTAATTTTGGAAACAGCCAGTATTCGATAATCATAATTATGAACAAGGTGGTTACCAGCACAGCTGAGAGTGACGTAACATTGGGCAGTGCACTCCGACTCTGGTAATAGAGTGCAGCGTCGGCCAGCTTTCACTTCGCGCTCCTGAGCCTCGAGGCCGTCCGCTGACCGAAACACAAGTAGGGCTATATCTGCGTTAATGACGAGTAATTTTTGATACAATTAAGTCTAATGCGTACACGCATTAAATTAGTATGTACGAATAAATAATATAAAAGCTCTATTAAAACCAAAAGAATTTTTTCAATTGTTTAACGATAATTGTTGGTTACGTACGATTGTTTATCTTACTAATATTATAAATGCGAGTGTTTGGATAGATGGATGGATGGATGTTTGTCTGGATGTATTTCCAGAATGGCTAAACGTGTTTCGATGAAATTTTGCATACATATAGAACATAGTTTGGAAGAACACAGCCTACCTATTATTTTTTTTATTAATAAATATATATATTAAAATATTTTATTCTTCATACATTAATATAAAATTTAAAATTAATATTTATGTTAAATGACGTAGCCCTATCTAGAGGTCATACGGATGCGTTGCAGAGCAAGTGAAAGTCAAAAACATAAGCGTCTCACGCCCCTCACTAAGATCAATATTGAATTAATTGACATGTAAATTTTAAGTTGTACTTCAACAATTGGCATTTAATATTCACATTTCGTGCAAAAGTAATCGAGTTCGCTTTAGTGGAATGTATAAATCATACAACTTACATTATGATATGTAAAATAGACATAGTTAACACAAAATTTCCATTGCATAAGCCATCGCCTCACGACGAAAAATGTTGTATATTATCTTTATACATAAAAAATAGTAATGATTAATTTTGTCGTAACAACATATCCACTTTTTGCATTGTACATGTTACTACAAAAAGTGCGCAAGATATTATTATAATTAAATAAAAAACAAGGCTGAATCAAGGTAAAAATATAAAGGTTATCTACTAAACAGATTCAATATTATCAAATTAATATTTATTAAAGGTTTTTATTTTAATTACATTATACCAAAAATGTAATGCGACTAACAAACATTTTTTTTATATCACAAGGCGGCAAACGAGCGAGCGGCCACGTGAAATCGCTGAAATAGCGAAGTAACCGTTGCCCATAGACATGCATGCATATGCGTTGCTTACCTTTAATCGACGGAGAAGAGGATGCACAGAAAGAAAATATCTTCCCTTTCCATGCATCCTCTCATCCGGAAAAACCACTTCACTTCCCATCCTTTCCTTATAAGAAAAAATTAGGGAAGGGAAAGAGGACTAAATTAGGCCTCCGGGACGACATGCATGGAATCTACCTGTGTCCGGGACGACACCTGACCTGACCTAAAATGTTGACCTCGCTTACTGTTTATACACAAAATCAATATATTCTAGTCATAGATCTATGGGTTATTGATATTTTTTCAATATCAATGATTTACTTTCACATATTTTTATTTGTAAGCGTTGAACATAGAAACGCAGACAATAAAGCAAAGAGAAAGCACTATGGACACTTCTCGCATCACTTCGTTATTATACACAATCTGCGCCACTTAATATAACGTTAAGCTTTATTGTCGTGACTACAAAATCATACAACCTTGCGTTTCTACTGAAACACGTTAATAAAGAAATTAAGGGATAATGATAATAATGTACACGTTATATTTCACGCACAGAAATCAAAAGTCTGAACGCTTGATATCTTATTAATATTATAAATTTGAATGTTTAGATAGGTCGATGGATGGATGTTATTTTGAAGGAATCTCCAGAATTCCTTTACTAATCTCGGTGAAATTTGGCATACACATAGAAAATAGTTCGAACAACACTACATAATTAAGTTTTTTTTAATTACGCGCAAACCATGTCGCGGGCAACCGCTAGTTTTATTATAAATAAGAGTAAAATTTTAAGAACCCGCTTTATTATGATAATTCAGCCGACTAGTCGTGTCAATGTTATTTGATCTAAGTAAAAGTGAATAACTTGGGGACAGTTTTTTTTTATCCGCATGACTAATATTTGATTAGTGTATGGAAACTGGGATTGTGAGCGCACCTCTCTCTTTAAAGCCGGCAACGCATCTGCAGTTCCTCTGACGTTGCGGATGTCCATGTCAGTAACCTATTTCTTAAGGGTCCCACGGATCGTTTGCCGCCTTCTCTTATTAAGAAACATGCATACTCGATTGAAATTAGAAAGTTAAATTCAATCGTAGTCGATCTCTGAATATTACTTCTGATGTAGAGATTAAAAAAGCTTATAATCCGATCCGGTTGATTTATTGCTTTAATAAATGTTTTTTGATTTTAATAAATCCGTACCCTTGAGGTTATTTATTTTAGGTGAAGCTATAACATTATGTTTCTAGTCATTGCTAACGAGACAAGAAACATTATGTGTTTTATTTATGTAGTAAATGTAATAAGATAAAAAATGTTGATGTCTAAATGTATAACATTTGTAAGAAGAAAGTAACAATCTTGAAAGACAATTATTAAATAATTGTGAAAATAAAGGAAACGGAGAAGGAAGTTTATATTTCTTTAGATAATATTTAAATCTACATACTTCAAAGTATAATTACTTCAAAGTGTATTTGTATAAGAATTACAAAAAACAAAGTCTTTGTTCCGTTGAAGTTTGTATTAACTTATAGACGCAACTCCATTCTAAAATAAAAATACATAATCTTGTTGAATGTTCAAATTGACATTTAAGACGCTACCTACTCTCTACCATATTTAAAAATAACTTGAAAGAAATTGCCTTATTACCAAAAAAAGTTAACAGAAGCCCCGAAAGTGAGAAATAATAACAAAACACGTTGTAAAGGTTACATGGAAGGAAATTACGACCAGTGTCCGAATACAGATCGATCCAGAGAACTAAAGCCTGTTGCACCTTAGCTGAGTGAGGACAGTTTGATAATGATGACGGTAAAACAGACGTCAAAGACTGCTCTAAGTTTACAGAAAATATTCTAGTCTTAAAACCTCTGTTGTACGAGGCCGAGGCGAATCGATGGCTAACTAGTATTTCATATACCGCTAAATGTATTTTCTGTTATATAGCTATCTTTATTGACCCCTCGTTAGAGGTTACCGTTATGAAATAAAAAAAACAATATTAATAACGATTGATTCAAAAGACATAAATAACGATTAAGTTAAAAGCAATTATATTTGTAGGTCACGGTTAACTTGTGTCTATCATCGACATAAACACCGACAAGATTTGCCATCTTACGAGTGAGATAGTAAATGTTATTACTTCCTTGTTGTTGCAATTGCCGAAACACCTATCCAAGAACATATTGCTCTCTCTGCTTTTCTGAAATAAACTAAAAGGGATAAAACCATATTTTGTTGCATAAGTGTATTGGATACGATGACGTACTTTGAATAACCCTTTGTAAAATATGATTTCTTTAGTAAGGCATGTATATTATCTATGTTTACAATATAATATTGACACGAAAACATTGCCGATATTATTTTGCGATGCAACCTCCCGGAAATAAGCCAGCAAGCAATGTAACTGTTTATACGTCCGGTTCTACTGTAATGTCTTCCGGTATAATCCAACTGATTTTGTAGCTCTTATAAGTTGCAAGAATATAAACTGATAAGTTATCTGAACACTTCTAACTTAAATGACATGACGCAGTAGTTATGATGATTCAAATGTGTTATTTTATTTGTTTATAAACTTTGATTTCAGAAAGAGTACTTGAATGTTTCCAAGAAGCCTTCCTTCTCCATTTTGTGGTCATGTAATTCACGATAGTAAACTATACTTTAGGAATTAGACCATTCTTTGATATGAGGTAGAGAGACAAGGACAATCACACCAACGCATGCCAATTAACAAATTTCGTCAACAGTTTCTTCCTGGCACACAGGAGAGATGATTCTCAACGATTCTGAACCAATGTCAAAGTCAACATTACGCTCTAAACAGCGTAACAAATTGCGGTAATCGCTTACGTGGGTTTTAGTCAATTGTGTATGATGTCGCAAAGAGATTACAATCTGTATTGTATTATTAAAAACAAATTAGTATTGTTATAATGATACTGCATATCTCGTATCGCGATACATTCAACGACTGCGGAGAATAAATAAAATTTTGTTATTTTACTAAAGCTATTTGTTCTATTGTTACCGGTAATATAATTTGTTACTAAGTATGATTACAAAATCATTGGCATTTTAGTACAAACATCATTTTACAATTGAAAAATCAACATAATCAAAATGGAAAAATTACACGGTTGGCATGTTGTTGCATTATACAATTGTCATTTTATACACGTGGTGTCATTGATCCAGTAAAAATGACAGAATCGCAACCGTAACAAGTGGGTCGGTAACCGCGACCGCGACACAGCTGAGCAGTCACCAGCCCCGAGACAACAGCCGATAGTTTTCATCAGACGGACATTGATATCGTACAACACCTGACACCACTACAAAGAGAAATTTCTCATGAAAGCAAGTGAAAGAGAAATTGATAAACACGATACTTTAACACTAACTAGCGGTCGTCCGCGACTCTATTTGCGCAGAATAAAAAAAACATGATTGCTTATGTGTTCTTTCAGAATATGTTCAACATCTATTCCAAATTTTATCGAGATCCGTTCAGACATTCTGCAGTTACCTTCTAACATACATCCATTCATCCATCGAAACATTCGCATTTATAATATTAGTAACATTATCTGTATGAAAACATTCGATTGACTAACATATATAAATTCCAGAATCATACTTGATGAGAATAGGACACGAGGTCTCAGAATCAAGGTTTTAAAAATAAAATTAATTAAAATACTACAGAAACAAGTATGTAGTTCAACGCACAAGAAGATACTTGGCATTTAACTCTTAATGCCGGTTTATTTTTCATGTTTATAAAGGTTTAGGCAAATTAAGTGCATGGAACAAAGCAAACATCCAAATAGTCTGTAATTATATGAAACTATAATTACATACAAAAATAACATTCCATCAGTCATGCTAAGAGCTTCAATGTATTTTTTATCTACACCAAAAAATCATTTCTTTGTAATGAAAGTTTGTAAATACGGAATTAATTTTCGTAATACATTCATTGTTTTAATAAAAATTCTAAAGTAAGTTAATCTAACTTAATCTATAACCTGCTTGTTTATTATTGTGTAACGTTAAATACATTCAGATTTTTAATAGCCCACATAAACTACTAACGTATCTTACTTCTAATACTCATATTATAAATGCGATTGGGTGGATGGATGTTTGAAGATATCACCAGAACGGCTGTATTGATTACGCTGAAATTTGGCATAAGTTTATAACAAAGCCTAGAAGATCACATAAGCTACTAATTAAGTTTTTATTTCAATCCCGCGCGGACGGAGTCGCTGACGACAGCTTGTTATTAAATATGCAAACAAACAAACTCTAAAATACCTCACTACTGAATCGATGTTAATTGTGCATTGAGTACATAGTGTATGTTTATTTTACTACGACGTTTTTGTATTAAACTATCAATTAGCATGCTGTTGATACTATGTATAATATTAATATTAGTAAGTATCTCAATTGTTTAAAAAATAAATATAGGGTCACAAAGAAGATAAATAAATATACAATTTTTACTACAATGTGTTTCAAGCTGAATTTGCCATATGGTGACGTCACAACTTGCAATCGGTAGGGTCAGCAGAATATCGTTATGTTTACTGGGTATCCCAGTACAAAATTTAAAAAAAAAATGTAAGATTAAAAGCAGTTAGTTTTGGGGAAAGACAGGTGGCCTCGAGGGTGGTAAAAAGTAATTGTTAGTGTCCCCTCCATTTCCAGTCCTATCTAAATATTTCTCAATGAGTGAAACATAACTTTGAGATCACAGATATCGCCAAACCTAATCCAAAAATAGCCAACGTATAATACAATGGATGATTGTGTGAACTAAATTTGGTTCGAGGAAACTCGATTTTAATGATGCTGTCAAGGATCATAAACTAGATATCATAAATAGATTGTTTGTACTGTGACAGGTCACCAAACTGTACATGTGTACACATAGTTAATAAGTTTGGCATAAATACATGAACAGTTTTTAGGTATAATTACAAATAATTATGTAAATTATGACATACTTACATTGATTATATAAACCTAATTAATAGAGCGAATACAATTGTTTATCTCGAAAATATTTTAAATCATACACATATACAATGTTTAGGTTTTACAATATCTTAGTCATATAACAATGAACTTTGAAATTTTAAACTTTCTTGCAATAAATGATATAGAGAAAATATTTCTCGAGAATGCTGTAACAATATTAAAGTAAAGCTTATTATAAAAACTTCTTATTTACTTATAAAAATATAAATAATATAGATTGAATAAACAAGAAGCTTGGACATACAATCCAATTCTAATGTCACGGGGCAAGTGGTCACAAGGCTGACACTACTTATTAAGGAAGGCCTTAAAACATGACCTTGTAAATACTGCAACAGATTACCAACGCCTATCCAAACGTAATCATGGTTACTAATTTTTACCAGTGACACAATTATTAAAATATATGACTGTATACTTTTATTATTACATTGTAGACACTATGTATTTTACATAATAATTAGTCGCAATTGCAAGAATTAATTTTATTGCACGCAATAAAGTTTTTATGTTATTTTAATGTGATATCTAACATGGTGGTCCAGTTAAAGCGGTTTCCACATTCAAAACACAAATGGTTATTGTCACGTTTTTGGCGTTAAGTCAAAAGAAAGGTATGACAATTTTTGTGCGGGTATTTTAGTTGTGGAAACACATATGTGTAATAGTTTACACTATTTTAACGAAGAAGTCCTCCGATAAGTGATTTATAAAGTCAAACGAACTTATGCGTTTTATTGTTACAGGTGATCGTGAATGCCGGGCCGTATGGATGGCGACGCAAGTCTGGCGCTCGCTCGCCCTGCTGCTGTTTACAACGTCTCTTGTTATAGCTAGATGTATGTTGCACTAACTTTTTTGATTAAATGACCGTTAACAAACCTCTACCTTTTTCGAATACTTGGGAATAAAGTTGTTTAAAACTGTTAGTGATAGATAAAACCTCGTTAGTACTTTAGCAACGTCCGTGAATAAAATCTAAAGCAGGATGTCCGGTTGAGCACACCTATAGAGTAAGAATACTATAGGAATAAATCTCGTATACCAGTATGAAGTTGTTATTTAGTTTCCCACCATCTTGATCGTTGGGAGCGGCCTGCTTTCGTCCATAGTAGGCCGCTACAGGCTTCGCATACCGCTCCACAATGGATCAAGGTCACTCGGCGCAATAAAAAGTAGACTGTACTCGTCTACCCGGAGATGCCTGTCGACATTTAGGTCACCCAGTCTGAGCTAAACCAATGAACAATGTCCGTAATTCACCGTGTTTTATACGCTCTTTCACTTTTACTCAGAAACTACATAGATTTGTGGTGCTTGGGAAATGTATATAAACAACAAATGATTTCTTTAGATACAATTAAATCAAACCTTGAACTTGATATATTTAAATTACGCAAAAGAAGGAAACCATTTAACAACTAAACATATTTTATACATAGATATTAAGTAATTTCTAAAGTAAAACAAAGCTTTAAAATTGTTATAGACTTTACAAAGGATTTGACCTAGCATGAATATTTGTGACAAGCGGCTTCGTATCGTCATCGTCAATTATTATGTCTAAATTAGTATGAGATTTTTTGGTGTACTTTACGGCTGATCAGCGCTGTACAAATTGTGTCGATGACGATACGATGACAATTATCATAAATATTCATGCTAGGCCCACAGTATTACACAATACATAAATCTGTCAATTTTATTCCGTTACTTTCTCTCGAGTTCTCGCTTGCCTTGTTTGTCTTTTATCTGTATAATATTACAAAACTGTTTTCAACTCCCTTATATAATTTCGCAAAACATTACAAAATAGGTGATTATTAAATTATGTCAGGGTACACGAAACATGCAACACCTTAAGTCGGTCAATTATTTTAAGCAATACCTTTGTCTGTATAAAGTTTTATTAAGAATAATAAGTGCCTACTGACTTGAAAATACCAACGACTATCAAGTAAAACTGATTTTAATCCGGCCATAAGAACAAAAACCACTTTAAAAATATGTACATAACTTATACTAGGTC
The DNA here is from genome assembly GCF_000836235.2 of Papilio xuthus. Classification (NCBI taxonomy): domain Eukaryota; kingdom Metazoa; phylum Arthropoda; class Insecta; order Lepidoptera; family Papilionidae; genus Papilio; species Papilio xuthus. Next base: position 2,650,072 of record NW_013532721.1, read on the forward strand.
ATTTGACAGCTTCTTTTGTTTTTACAAAGGATGACATGTATTTATAGTCCTGACGTTGTGAGTGTGTGTAGTATTGTATGAACATGTTCATCCCCCAACATGGTATTCACTTAGATGCGGAGCTAGAGGCATGGAAGGGCGCGGGGCGACCAGCCACCGCGGCGCAGGAAGCGGAGGACGAGCGCAAAGACGCGGAGTTGCTAGCAGCAGTCAGGAACTCCATACACCAATGGGAACTTAAGAAAGCACGCACGAGGTAATGTAAACTCATGTAACATTACTTGTAAATAATGCGAAAAATAAGTATGTTGGTTATACTTTTCGCGTTCAAACTTACACTCATGAAAAAAGATCTGTTATTTCATTTATCAAGTAAAAAGTAAGCATGTGTCATATCTTTGTTCATTCCCAGCAGTATCGAAGACTCTGACGACTTCAATATTGTCACAACGTCTTATTAAACCCCACATAAAACATTAATTCAACAACCTCCTTTTTTAAGTCGGCTAAAAATGAAAAAAACGTTCCAATAAATTCACACATAAATAAGTACCACACAGTACATAAAATAGGTACATGCAGTAAATCTGAATACGGAAACCGTTAATATTTATGCATTGACCGACAACATCTCAAACAATAAGATAATTTCCGTAAGTTAAAAGCTATAAGTAACTACACTCATATTTTACACAATGCATCCAGCGTTGACACGCCACTTGAATACTAAAACTTATTTTTTATTCTTGTAATGGATTTTATACAATAAACATTATTTTAAATTGGACATTGTGTATTTTTGATGTCATTATTACTGCGATAAAATAATTCTTGGAAAACCATGATGTAAAAACGTGAAAAAAATTAGCTGTTTTTTTTTTAACTCCTAATAACCAAATTTAATAAACTGCAAAACGCAACAAACTACTTGAATAGATGAAATTTCCCACGAAACAGTAAAAGGAACACATTACAAAGCTTTCACTTAAATTTACACGTTTCAATTGTTGCAAAGATCTTTTCTTTTTACATTACATACTCTGATGCGAAATAAGCTTATTGTTCTCACGGAAATGACATCGATAAAACAAAGACTAACTAATACATAAATGAGAACATTATCAAGATTAACAATTTATCATAACTCGCTTGAAATAATTTACAATTTAAGCTACAAAGTAGAAATAAGATTAAAAATGTTCTTTTAAAAGTTAATCCATGTAAAAAAGATTTTTGGCGCGCTCTAGTTAACCGCACCGCAATTGTTTTTTGCTATAAAAATAAAAAATACAATAAAAACAGCGGAGCCTTACGATTTCTTGTTAAAACACTTTATTTTCATAATTACTTTATAATTTTGATAAGAAAATTCATTGTATTATGTTAGTTGCTTTTTTATGTAATGCATATTAATTTGTGTGATTTAGGATATTGTCAGTATTGTTATACTTTTCCTAGGACGAAGAGGTCGCAGGGCAGCGTCTGTTACGGACAGTTCGGATGCTTCGAAGACTCGGGGCCCTTCGCGTACCTGGAGACGCTGCCCAGTCCGCCGCAGGAGGTCGGCACTAACTTCCTCATGTATTCTACTATGAACAGGTTCGTTTGAGTTCAAATATTGATCAGCAAAACTCTTCTAATTCCGACAGGGTAGATGTGCTCAATATTTTTTTTATTTTAAAACGGTGACGCAGATTAAGTTCCACAACACGTGCCTTTCCAGCAAGAGTAGGTAGTTGGAACAGAAAGTGAAATTCGACATAAACAGACTAATAAACATAAACATCTATGAAATAATTATTTCAGTACTCTGCTGTATTGTCCCTTATTGCCCTTTCGTAATAACCTGCGATCTATCGTACAATACTTGATCCAAGTTTTACCAATGTTTTAGAGGTGATCAGCCTCTCATGTCAGTATCGGCGGCCAACATGTCAGCCGCATGGAGCTGGGCAGAACGAGCCTTCGACTCTTCCAAGCCGACTCGCATAATTGTACACGGCTTCGGCTCCAACTGCGACAACGTCTGGGTATACGAAATGAGATCCGCATTGATGGCCGTCGTGAGTACTGTTGAATCTTTTAAAAGACACATGAGATCACTGTAAAATATGTCAGTCTGCTACAAAATTACGTCATCGCTCGACGTAAATTACGTCAGTATTTTTTTGTAATAAATAAAAAATACGAAGCTATACACTGTTCGTTTAAGATTTCATAAAAGCAGTGAACAGCTTCTATTAATACATTTAACATAAGTGTATATAACAGGAAGAATGTAACGTGGTTTGCGTGGACTGGGAGGGCGGCGCTTCGATGCCTAACTACCTGCGCGCCGCCGCCAACACCCGGCTCGTTGGCAAGCAGCTCGCCATGATGCTGCAAGGTAAACTAAGTAGACCATAATATTGATTTGCGATCTAATTTGGGCAATGATTCTATAATACAAACATGCACCATGTGTTAACCGACCAGTTTGTTATCTATAGTACATTTATTTAAATTTGTAAATCGATGTTAATTTAAAACTTTTACCAATACGAATGTTACAGGATTAGCTGAACACATAGATTTGAAGTTTGAAGACGTCCACTTAATTGGGTTTAGTTTGGGAGCTCATGTAGCTGGCTTTGCTGGCTCCGAACTGAGAAACATAAGTCGAATAACAGGTACGATGAGATTTTGACTCTACTTAACTACCTTCGCGACTGATAAAGAAAACCATTATACTGAGTTAATATATCTATAGGTCTCGATCCCGCCGGGCCACTGTTCGATTTCCAAGACCCTCGGGTACGTCTCGACCGCACGGACGCCAAGTTCGTAGACGTAATCCACTCCAACGGGGAGACGCTGATCCTAGGCGGACTGGGTGCCGCACAGCCGCTAGGACACGTCGACTTTTACCCCAACGGCGGACGAGTGCAGCATGGATGCTCTAATTTGTAAGAAATTAAAATGTTAATGCGATGCCAGGCCTCTTCTAGGAAAGAGACATGGTAGGTGTACAGACACTACAGTAGGCGTAGATAAAGCGGTATGAAATAATTACCAATTAATTATGAGTTTATAGGTATATTTGTTATTATTGTATAATTTGTATTTTGTTTAAAGTAAATAAAATAAATAGGTTCGTGGGCGCAGTATCGGACTTGGTGCTGCCGTGGGCGGCCGCGTCTGCAGAGGGCCGCTCGCTGTGCAACCACCGCCGCGCCTACAAGTTCTTCACCGACTCTGTATCACCCAAGTGCCACTTTCCCGCTTTCCCCTGCTTAGACTACGACACTTTTCTGGAGGTACGTTAGAAACTTAATTATTACTCAGTATCTACCTCTCCACCAATTTTCGGACAAAGCGGTTTAACCGATAGAACACCGTTGTATAAGTAATTGTTCAAATGACATTATATGTATCTTTTGTATTTAGGGTCGATGTTTCCCGTGCAGCGAGGAGCGGCGGTGTGGCAACATGGGCTACTACGCGGACCGCTCGCTGGGCCGCGGTCCTCTGTACTTGGTCACACGAGAGGAAGAACCCTTCTGTGGTATGAATAAATTTGGATGAAACTCTGTAATCACTCCTTTATAAGAGCATTTATTCGTAACCGTCGAATAGTAACGTCGTTGACCTTCATACCGTATTTTTGGACTTATTTTACTTTTGAACCTAACTTAGAAACCCCACTTTAACTATAAAATTACTTCAACATTTTTCCAGCTCATCAGTACCATGTGTCAGTATGGGGCGCTAGTGAGCCCGGGGAAAAGACGACCTATGGCAAAATTACCCTCACTTTACACGGTGACTCTGGCCTCAACGAATCTTTCCCTATGAATAAGTAAGTTTCCTCATAACTATTTTTTACTTGACTAAAACACTTCAGTAACTTCAGATTTTATTTTTTATTTATGTATTTGCTTTCTAAAAAGTTCTTTTCTCCTTTCCCAGACGCGAGAACAACCAGGTGGGGCGTTTGCACTTCTCCCGCGTGCTAGTGCCTCACCCCGCGCTGGGTGTGCCACTACGAGTGACGTTGCACTACGCCGCCTACTCGGGCTGGCTGACAGCAGGCGCACGCGCGGTCCGCTTACACAAGTTCCTCATCACTGACAGCTTCGGCAAGACGTAAGTGACGCCGACAGCCTCTTATTCTCTTTATCATACGTTAACTATCAACTCCTGTTTAATTTGTTTTAAATTAATTCGCAGGTCATCTTTCTGCAAACATGTGAAGTTGACGACAGATGAATCAGTTAGGTTACCCTTATACCCCGGTGATTGTCCAATGCAACAGGTGAATATTATAAATGAAATAGAAAAATAATTCCTTTACTAAGCTTCCAAATGCTTTTGTAAAACAACTAAAAAAAATTTCAGGACAATGATTCGGATAACGCCACAGGCTTAGAAGATAATGTTAAAGAAGACAAAACCAAAGAACCGTCAATAGATGTTCTCGATAACGAACTTCCTGAAGATCCACCGAGAACATCTTTCGTTCTAGTCGATAACTACGAGTGGGACAGCGCCACCGACACTGGACGCGCCTTCGGAATGACCAACACGAAAACAGCGCCCAATGGCATAGTCGAAATTGCGGAGCCCGTTCTGCGGCCGCGACCTCGCAAGACGCCGCGACAGAGGATTGATATAGCTGACGAAAGTCCTGAAATATCCGAACCCCTTTTAAGACCGACTCGACCTCCGCGACAAACCCCACCTTCTTCACGAAAACCTAAAAACTATGACGTAACGACTCCTACTTACGAAACATTTTCGTTGAGTGCAACTACTGAAAAAGAAGAATTGGGCTTTGCAGTACAATTCCTACCATCGAGACTCGCTTCATTTATTTCGAGGGCCGAGCGATACGCGCGGGACACCTTGCTGCCGCTGGTGTCAGCTTACGCACCGCGGTTGCCGATATTCGGTGCACGCGAGCTGCCGAAACCTACAGCCAAATACATTCCGACGGAGGACGGAAACGTAACGAGCTCCGTGCCAGTGCCGACACCGACGTTGGAAATGAAGATCGAATCCCTTAGGAACATGGGGCCACCAGGCGAAATGCGCGAGATCGAGACGCCCGAGGACCCCGATATTCCGGTAGTGATATCAACGACTACCACGACGACTACCACTACCCCTCCGAGCACAACGACAACTGAGAAGCTGCGGCCCGCACCCACGGAGATGCTTCAAGTGATTCCAGGGCCCGTGGTCACCACCAGTACCGCGCTGCCGCCGGTCGCCTTACACAGCGCCGGGGAGAAGATCCTCATAGTCTACCCGAGCAACGCAAGAGAAGAGAGGAAAATAAAATCACATTCCGTATCTGAGGAGATGCAATTCGAAGCGTTATACAGACACACCGCCGACCCGGAGGTGAGAGTGGACTTGCCCACATTCCATCCCCCCACTTCGAGCCCGGACCCGAGCTCCACCGTGCAATCGAAAGGTGATGCGAGATTTATCCCAGTGCCGTTTTTACAGAAAACCGATCTTAAAGATTCACCCGAGCTCAACCCGACGTGATTGATAAAACTTTCTACTTGAGACATGAAATACAGAAATAACTCAAAAACGTTAATATCCGTCAGATCTGTACAAAGAGCTGCCCTTTAACGTCGTCCTTAGTTTTAAATAATAATAATTTAAGCCTTGAAAAAAATGACATGTCGAAAGCCTGTTGTTAAAATGTTTATATTTAATTCGTTATATGTACATAACTTTAGTATGACGTATAGGAGAATAAGTAACACGATTTTAATAAAAACTTATTTATTAATATGTTTTTTACATAATCCTCACGGGCTTAAGAACTAATCATTGAAATAAACTAGCATCCTCGCTTTCTTAAAACAAAAATTAAGCAAAATGGTTTATCTTAAGTAAGATATCACAGGATGAACATAAATCAAGACGGAACCTAGGAAAATACAAATTAAAGTCTTTAAAGTCAGAACTAAGGTTGGAATCTTCGTTCTTCAATTATTGTTTTTTAACAAAACAAAAATAAGCTTACGATACGGAGGACAACTATACTTTAAACCAAGTAATGGACACAATGTTAACAAAATAGGTATGTACTCTAGTGGTCGCCGTAACAGTATTTTTAGTTACGAAATTAAAAATAAATCCATTCATTCAAAATTATTGCTCACACAAATATTTTGTACGTCACATTTTTAGAAGGTACAAAAATATTTATCACCATATACTAACTTGCAATATTATGTCAACCAAATGTGCATTTATAAAACTGGAATTATTCACTAACTGCAAAAATACGTCTCAAATAAGAATGTACATATTAAATCAATCTGTCAAAAAATGTCAGGAAAGTAAAGATGTTAACAAAAAAAACTTCCAACAGATTATTTTTTAACGATTTGAGAGGTATGACGTCATATGTCGCTGTCTCGTGCACATTCATATTTGAAACGAACTATACTTGCACTATGTCTACTTCATATATTTATCGGAGTGCTGTGTGAGGATGCGCGCTGAGGACTTGGCGTCAAGGAAGAGCGTGTGCACTGCCTGGATGTGCGGCGGAGAGATGCGCTGTCCGCCGTCAGCGCGCGCCGTCAGCGACGCCGGCGTCAGCAGCTGTGCCGCGTACCTAAGACAAATTATTATGCTTTAATAAATCATTTCTTTTTCATTACCACCTGCTAAATTAAAGGAATAAAATATATGCTGTTAAGCAACTTTAAAAATGTAATTGAAGTGATACGACTCGAGTATGGCAGTGGCAATTTATGTTATCACTAGCTGTCGCCCGCAACTCTTTAACACGCTGGCGACGAATTAAAAAAAAACTAATTTAATAAAAATTAAAGTATTCTATGTGTTATTCCCAGCTATATTCTAGATCTATACCAAATTTCAGCGAGATATCTGGATATCCATTCTGAAGATATCTTCTAACAAACAACCATTTATCCATACAAACTTTCACATTTATAACAAAAATAAGATAAAAAGTAAGATTAAATCACTTGTGTTTTTTTATATAACATGGTTCGAATGTTCTAGAAATACCAACAAATGCTATGGCATTATATTCTGGTTATCTTAGCAGTAAGTTATTTACCTTAAAGTACTGTTAGCGCCAATTTCCGCAAGAGCTGCTAAAGCATCTTCCTCTATTGCTATGCCTTCTGTTGTTGCACGTAACTTTAGGATCTTGAAAAAAAAAGTTAACATTGTTACACTAAATTATATATAGGTACATCAAAATTTCTTGATATTTATTTCATGAGTCTTTACCCTGTTTTATAGTATTTTTTTTCTATACGAACCTGTAAAAGCTCAGATTTATTATAAGGTAAAGTTCTAATAATCAGCAGCCTGTCCAAAAGATCAAGTGGTATCCCATGCGGAGATATTATGTCCTCCGTGCCTCTGAAATTTATTAAAAAAAATAACATCTTCAAGTCAATATTTCTGATAAATAGTAAATTTCAGACAAGTAGTAATCTTGCTAATAATATAAATGCCAAAGTTTTTATTGATTAATGTTTATCATGTAAATCAAAAACGATTTAGAATAAAGTTAGTTTATAGCCTAGAACAGCATATTAGATATCGGTAACGTTTTTTAATCAGGCCAACCGTGTTGGCAGCGACAAATAGTAATTTAATAAGAATAAAATATCTCATTTCAAAATTCTAAATTTTCATATATAACAAGGTATGACACATTGTCACTTACCTTATTTGACAGCGTCCCCTATTAGTAGCAAAAATGACAATTGGAGCGATAGCCGACTCTAAAGCTCGGTGCAGATATGTGAATGTTTCAATATCTAACATGTGAACCTGAATAATGAGAAATAGTATTAATAGTCGAAAAACTATGAATTTGTATTAAAATTTTGTACCAAAAAACAAACCTCATCAATGAAGAGAACTCCAGGAACCAACTCTGCTATACCTTGGTCTATATATTTATTGACTATTTTATTGATTTCTTTTCTTAATTTATCTGTAAAAAAAAACGCATTGCATAAGTTAAGGTATAAAAACAATTTTTATCTTGGCAATTAGGTTTTGACTTTATATAACTTGCTAAAAAATTAAAAATCTAAATCAAATATTTATATCGTACCTGTAATTTCTGTTTTCTTTGGCTTCATCAGCTGACCCATGACTGACATAATGTCATGTCCACCCTGAGGTCTTGCATTGGCACAGTCCAAGTCATGCAGAGTAACATCCTGTACTACCTCCTTCTTTTTATGAACATCACCTTTCGGCAATGGGACATACTCTTCTGCCTAAATAACATGTAATTATATACAGCTTTGACGCAATCTTCATACAATTACCCTTATTGGAGTTAAAAAGTTTAATTATAGGTAGTAATGATCAAAGCTTAAATTTTTTTGCCAATTTTGTTTAATTCCAATGATTACTCCTTTGATTTGGCTATAAATATTTTAGCTATAAATAAATACTATGCAAAAATACTTATATTTAATATTTGTATTTTGTATGTAAGAAATAAACTTAGAAACCATTGGATCGATTTTAGATTATTTTTTTTCATATACCTCTAGATCAAATTCTGTAGCAAATGTGTCACTTCTCCCTTGACGTTTCACTGCACCTGAGTTAGCTTCAATATAGATCACATCACCTACTTCCACTTTTTCTTTCTGCAATGACTCATATATGGTGGGATCCAATTTCAATTGCTTTGTACCTTTTGCAGTTTTCAAACCAATAATGACATGTGAAACTGTTTTTCCATATCCTAAAATAAATACAAAATAAATTACAAAGACAACAAGACAAAGTATATACTTTTGTATCATAGAAAAATAAAGCTATGTCAACATAAATGTAACTTTTCCTAACACTTTAGTTGATTTGTCTTTTTCCTAAAAATGATATTTAGAAGGCGTATTAAAAATCAGCGATGAAAGTGTTAAGTGTTTAATAACATATAACAGATCATACCTCCAGCAGGATTTTCCGTTTCCACTGGTGTGAGCTCTGTTACTTCACCCTCAAACACTTCCTTAGTCTCACGGATACGGAGACCAATGGCACGGCGAAAGTTCTCCATTAGAACTTCAGTTTTTTTTATCTCTGTACTGTACACCTCACTTCCTACCATAGGGCAAAAAGGCACCTAAGAAAATGAAGTAAATAGTTAATACAAAGTTTTTAATTAGGTAGTTAACCGAACAATTAGGATTTCAAATTCTCTGTATATTTTCGTTATTGCAATCACACTATAAAAAATCACTTCTAGAAAGTATAATACTTACTTTGTTACCTAATTCCTGGGCAATGGCTAATGCAATAGCTGTTTTTCCAGTCCCAGGAGGACCAGCTAATAGCAACGCCCGACCAGCCATCTTCTTACTTCTTATCATATCTACTACTATTCCGGCCGCCTGCAAAATAAAAAAAAAAATTTAAATTAAAAAGTTGAAATAAATTACTTTCATTGATTACAATATTATGTACAAAATATTATTCGATGGAATATAATATTGAGACATTCTAAAAGTAAACTGCGTTATCTTCCTTGGGCTCCATGGTAACCAAACAAACTAACCTATTTGATCAATATTTAACATGACCAAAATGTAATTAACAACACTAAAACACAATAACGCTAACCACAAAAATGTTACAATTAGTAACAAAATGCAAAGAAAATATCATGTTTCAGTATAAATCACCTCTCTAGCAGATTCTTGGCCCACGAGACCGGCTGCCATTTGAATAGGTACACCATTTTCATCTAATCCTAAGCCTTTAATATGACTATGGGCCGATATTCTTTGAGTTTTAGCAGTACTCTTGACTTCTTCGATTTTCATTTTGCAAATGATTCTTGTATTATAATGTTTAAAAATTTAAACGGAAATCCTGCACAAAAGCCGATCACCAAACAAACGTCAAAAACGGTGAGGAAAATTGAATGACAATGACATTGACATATGCAAGGCAAAAGGTATACAAAACACAGATTGCCCTTAAAATGATTGTGTTTGCTCTTAGGTTTTAGTATTTTTTTTTATTAAAATTAAAATTTAAAGCCATCATCAACCTGCCCTTATCCCTATTGAGGGTCGGCACAGTATGTACTACTCCTCCATACATCTCTACCAACCGTCATATCCGAATCTACCCCCTTCCTACGCATAACCTCTTTCACACAGTCATTCCATACTTTTTTGGTCTTCCTCTACCTTTGGCTACAAGCCATCCAACATTCTCGATCACTGGCGCTACTTTCAAACTTCCTCTAATATACACATTTTTAACTTTATCCTTTCTTGTCACACCACACATCCATCTTAACATACGCATTTCAGCTACATGGAATCTACTTTCATCCGAAACTCCGAAACATTGGTGGCCCAACATTCAGATGAAATTAAAACTTAAAACCATTTTTAAATAATCTTTGTTTAAAACTGTCACTTTATCTAGTGTCAACATGTGTCACTGTCAATTTGAAAGGGCTCTATAAATCTATAGTATATTACTTGTGGATATTATACGATGTGAAAGAAGTATTCTTCCATAATTCACACTTGTAATAAAATCTAATTATACCACAGATGTGACAATACTGAAACAAAACATAGATGATATAAGACATTGGTAGAGAAAGAAAAAGGTTATCAATATCATTTTGCTTCAGAGCAATCCCCTTTCATTCTTCATGATGGAGTATACGGCACAAAATTTAGAATATGCGGTCAATGTGTTTTATAATGGAGAACAGACCGAGAAAACTAATGCACACACCTGGCTTACAACAGCTCAGCGAGCTCCAGAAGCATGGAACTTTGTTTGGGAATTACTACAGCCTCATAAGGTACATGTGTTTCAACTATGTTTATTCTTGTATGATGATATATAATTTAGATTCCATAAAAAAACCTGCACTAAGCTACTATCATACTCTAGCCAAAATCAATATGAAACAATAGGAATCTGTTTGAGCAATAATATCCAAAACTATTTTTTTTATTAGGAGGCAAAATTCAAAATATTTCATAGGTTTTATGTTTTATTTATCATTGTACATATTGTGAAAATGTTGTTTTAGGGTACAGAAATACAGTTTTATGCAGCAACAACTTTGCACACTAAAATCCTGCGCTGCTGGAATGAGGTACCACCAGAAAGCTATGAAGAGTTGAAGAACAAGATACTACAAGCCGTTACTTCATATTCCCAAGGTCCAAAGATTGTAACCAACAGATTGTGTATTAGTGTGAGTTATGTTTAAAATCAAATTGTTTTTAAATCCAACTAATCAATTGTTAAGACTGAATTAGACTAAACATATAATGTAAAATTTTATATTAAAAAATAAATTATTAAACTATAATCATAATGAGACATTCTGATTATAATTATTTAAATATTTTTGTTTCTACTATGTAATTGGTTCAATGTACATTTTAAATAATAGAATTGTAGTTTTCATAATTTTTTTCTTTTTTTTCCAGTTAGCTGCAGTTATATTACAATTGGGAGCAACAGATTTAGCATCAACACTAAGACCTCTGTCAAATGTAGAAAATACATCTTTACTACTTGAAGTATTAACTGTGATACCTGAAGAGGTAAAACCTTTTTATAGTAAACCTTTTTATTAAAAAAAAAAAAACGATTCTATATATGTGTGAGTGAACAAATTCTTTTTAAAATTTTGTTGCCAATGTTCATATGAATAAACTACATGCCCATGCATTAACCCATGTTAACATTGCAATGACCTACAAACTTTATGGAGTAAAATTTATTAATATTCTATGTTATAACAATTTCATATAAATTCTTTTTCCAGTATAATAGTATGACAATGGGTACAGCACTTAGAACAAAAAACCAAAATGCATTGCTTCATGCCTGTCCGGCCGTGTTGGATGATATGCTTCGCTATCTGCAGTCTGTATATAAGTGAGTATTATATACTACTTTATTCCACAAATATGTAATATTTCAATCATAGATATAACCTATAGATGGAGTGTTTTATAAAAGTTTGATATCAAATTGAGAGTCTAATTATAATTTTTTTTTGTATAAAGTTCTTCAAGAGGCCTGTTTTTTTTCAAATCACTTTTGTGTTCTTGACATATCTATAGGTTATAAGTTTGTGGTTTGAGAGCAATTAAAAAACCATGTATGAAGTAGTGGGGTATAGTTAATATGATTAGAAATGAATGAGTAATTTTAGTTTGTGGTATCAGTGATTACAGTAAGGGTCCACCCTGTGACGAGACAGTTAAAACTTGGTTGAATGTGGCGGCGTGCGCCGGCAGCTGGCTGACAATGGCCTGTGCAGACTGCATGGACTACAATAATGCCAGTGTGCCGGACTTCGCCCCACTGTGCAGGGCATTGCTTACCGTCGTACATGTACTGTACTCGTAAGTATGAATATAGAATTATCACTCGATGGCAACCATATATTACTAGACCTACACATATGAACATAAAAAACTCTGGATTTAAATATCATATCACATTGTATCACCTTAATTATCGAACATTGGAAATATTAATTTTCCTGCAAGAGTGCTATTTGTATTTAAAATCCGTTTAACTTTTTGTTGCAGATGTAATGAAGCTGTGAGCGACATCGCGCTGGAGGCGTGCGAGGCGGCGCTGAACGCGGTGCGCGCGGCGGGCGGGGGCGCGGGCTCGCTGCGCCGCCCCCTCGCCGCGCACCAGGTGCTCGCTGACCTCTTGCAGCTCGCCGAGCGAGTGCTCGCTAGAGACAACGTGCCTAACTCTATCAATGAGGTAACCTACCTCACAAATACATATGTTTTAATTGCAAATGAATCCCTCATTCAAGGAGGTTTGCTTACACAATTTTTTTTTATCTATGTCGTAGTCAGAATGACAATAAATGGACTTGTAGGAAGTCAAAGTTAGATGAATCGTAAGATTATTGAAGTACTTAATTTTTCTTGTGGATTGTCAGGAGCTGCTATCAGCGGTGATAACGTGCTTGGTGTCGGTGGCGGACTGTCACTCGCGGCAGGTGGTGCGCGGCGTGGAGGCCGGGGAGCGCGAGCCGCAGCAGGCGTTGGAGCTGCTGCTGGCGGCGCAGACCGCGCCCGGACACTACCCGCTGCACGAGACGCGCTCACACTTCGTATTCAGCTTCTGGTACACGCTGCAGGTGCACATTACAAACACTAAACTTTCCCTTTCAAGAGATTTTTTTTTGGTGTGTGGTTGTATGAAGCTAAATTAATGATCTTTGCACTCTTAGTATGAAGAAATTTATTTAGCATTAATAAACTAAATAGTTAACTAGTGTTTAGTTGTATAATGCAGGACGAAGTATCGAACACGCTGGATAGCAAGCACAAGATGCACCCGGTGTGGCTGGACGTGTTCTCGCGGCTGCTGCTGGCGCTGGTGGCGAAGGCCGAGGCGCCCGCCGACAGCACCCTCTCGCAGGACGACCAAGAAATGCTGCGCTGCTACAGGCAAGACATAAGTGATACTGTTGTAAGTATCTTTTTCTTTTCTCTATATTTTTTTTCGTAATTAATAAAAGTAACAAGAAACTGGTTCATTATAACTAAAAGTTCCCTTAAAAAAGTTTCTGATTTTTACCTTCATCTGCGACAGACATACTGCTTCTGCGTCTTAGAAGACAACACGTGGAAGGTGTTGGAGGAGGCGTTCCCCGTGGGCGGCAGCGAGGAGCGGCAGGAGGCGGTGCTGTTCGCGTTCCTGGCGGTGGGCGAGATCCGCCTCACCAAGCAAGCGATGACGCCCCCCATCGGCGCGCTACTGCGTCACGCCGTACGCGCAGCCACCACCGCCAGCAACAAGAACCTATTGGAGACGGCGCTCGACTGCTTAGGTGAAGTACCAAATTTACTTTTTAAACTTACTTTTTTACAATTTGCAACATGTTTATATACTAAACGACGTCGGTGTCAGTTTTTCCGATCAAGTATGACGTGGTGGCTTTTGAACTGTTACCTAAACTCGCTTATGTCCAGCACATTTTCCATTTTCTTACACCTTTTCAAGAATTCCGAATAATGTAAATGTTGACTATCTGTAATAGGAGGTTACTCAACGTGGATGAGCAGTATGAGCACTGTGGAGGAGACGGAGCTGGCGCGGCAGAGCATTTTAGCGGCGGGCGCGGCATTACAGCGATCGCCGGCGCGAGCTGCGCACGCGCTGCGCAAGCTGTGCACAGAGTGCGACATGCTCGCCGCCACCATGGCCGAGGACATCGTCAACGTAACACAGGTACAAACAACATAATGTAGAAGAGCGAACAAATGAATAGTTGTTATCTGTGTTAGTTTCCCTGAATTTAAATGTTTGAACGCAGAGTGGGATGGGACGATGCGACAGCTTCGTGCGGCGGCAGCTGGCGGGTGCTGCGGGCGCGGCGCTGGCTGCCGCCCCGCACTACATCGCCGCGCCTCTCCTGCACAAGTTGGCGCACTCCTTGCTCGACGACCTCAGCGCACAAGTGAATGCACCGATTGACAACATTTAATAGAATTTATATTATAGCTTGAATAGGCTTGAATTTAAAAGTGTATATAAGTTTTGTTTCACTTTAAGATTCCTCTCTCACTTTCTTCACCTCTTCTTTTTTGTTATCTACTTCATCCTTAACCTTCTAAGAATTTACAATATATCTCTAACTTATTTTTTTTGCTTGGTGCTTCATATGTGGTGTACGTGTGCAGGCGGCAGAGGGCGTGCGCGCGCGCACCGCGGCGGAGTGCAGCGCAGCGCTGCTGACTGCACTGGTGGCCGCGCCCGCGCTCGCCGGCGATCTATTCCAGACGCTGCTGCCCGCGCTCGCGCACTTCGCGCATCACGCAGATCTCCTCGAGGTTCATAATCATACGGACACATTAAACACGTCACTCATAGACACAAGAACGAAGTGATACGCCACAGATTTCTATTAATACAATAATAAACGATTCACAGGCGATGTACAAAGTGCTGGACCAGGCGCTGTCGTCGCTACTGGACGCATGTCTACCGCACATGCCACAGATCGCCGAGCTCGCGGTGGCCGGCTTCCACACGCAGCCCTGTATGGTCGGATTGGTCGTACTTAACTTGGTTAGTGAATTTCACAGCATGTGTACTGGTAAAGGAATATGCGACCGATTTTTTTTACCGTGGGCAACTACGACGGCAATAAATATTAGTAAAATGGATAATAAGGAGTTGTTGGAAAATGATTAATGTTGTGTATGTTTAGATAATGTTAATATCGTACGAGACGTGGCCGGAGGCGGGACGCGTGCTGCGTGAGTGCGTGTCAGCGAGCGCGGCGCGCGCGGCGGCGGACGTGCGCGCCGACCCCGAGCTCACCTGCCAGCTCTTCCTCACGCTCGCCACTCTCACCAAGAAAATGCCAGAGTGCCTGCATTGGATCGAGGACTTGCTATCACAACTCGTCGAACTCGGTCAGTGTCGACAGGATACCTATATATGTTTTATTTTAAAACTTTTTTTAGTTGTTTTAATGGTTTCTGTTGTTTGTTTGCAGCATGTCGTTGTGTGACGGTGTGGGACGCAACGACGGCGCGCGGTGCGTGTATATGGCTGATAGCGCTGGCGGCGCGCCGGCCCGCTTCCCTGCTGCCTCACGCGCCCTCACTCACCGCCGCCGCTATCTGCTGCATCGGTAACTACCCGCTAAACTGTTTCTTGTTAAACAATTTTAGTCTTTATTTATACATTTTTAGTCTAAGGGGATTAGGTGCCTAGAACTTGGTTATATTCACTATTAGCCTCTATTATATTGTGGTTTGTTTATTTGTCAGGTGGTGCTTCACCACGCGCGCAGGTGTCTGCGCTATCTGAGCTGCTGCTGGCACTGAACCGCGCCGAGTGGCCGACGGGGGCGGGTGTGGGGCAAGAGGCGGGTCAGGGGGCGGGTCTGCGCGCCTGGTTGCACGCCGCGCTCGATGTCGACGGTTTTCCCTCGCAGCACGCCACGCGCCCACACAAACAGAAGTTCATCACCGCAGTACTCAAGTAAATATATTTTATTGCAATTATCTTGAAATGTAAAGAAGCAATTTTTTTTGTTTGGTACAATTTTTGTAACACTATTTTATTTCTATGTAATTTAAACCAAACCAGAGATTTCGCAGATTGTTACTAACTTGTATAAACTGATCATTTTCTCACAAATTATTGTAAATTATTTTAGAGAGAAGAATAACAGACGGTTAGTTTTCGAAGCGGCGCAGGAGTTCTCCCTGGTGTGCCGCGGTCTCGTCGGCACCGAGTACGCGCGGCAGACCATCGCCGCCAAACAACTCGTTGCGTAGAATACTGACGTTTTTAAATTATTTTTAACGTTTCAGTACAACCCAGTATTGAAAAGTGAGTCCTTTTTTAAGATCTCTTGTTGATATAGATGCCAATAATCTGTGATCATCGCTCGGCGTTTTATATCATTTGTAAATAAGACATGGCATATAAGGA
>NW_013532721.1:2667733-2700314 GCF_000836235.2 Papilio xuthus
AAAAACAAATATCTTAAACTAAGTTAGAGATTATATTACTAAGCGTGGGTTTCTGAAACCAAAATCACCAATTTAAACATATATTTATATCGCTGTTTCGCCAGTAGTGACAGGGATGACAATATGTTTTATATAGATATTTATATCTCAGAAACCAACGGTAAATCATTCATTACTTCAGTCTCCAAACTGAGGAATGTTCAATATTAAATCTTATCACATGGATTAAGACAGATCTACGACACGTCTCTTCGGGCAGCTTCGTCAAACTAGCCCTGCTTACACCTCTATGGTAACAAGGATTGATAGATGTATATTAACAGGTGAATGTTAGATGAATAACCTTTTATGAATGGAATAGTCTAAACAAGCTATTTATTTCCATCAATGTTTGAAATTATAAAGACTAGAACAATTTAGGAACTTAATTTAACTCAAAGGACAATTCAAATTAAAACAGCTCTAGCTACAGATGTGATCTTAAACCAGACTTGTGCTTTTAAATGCGATAGAAATTTGCCCTAGTTGGTTATATTTTCGACTTATGATACTAAGTCAGTGGCAAAGAATCATAGTTTTTTGCTTTAATTTCGTTTATAGTAGAAAAGTAACTTTATTAAGAAGTTGAAGATTCCTCATTTTCTGAAGTATTAGGACAAATAACTTCAACACAGAAATCGACGTATTTCTCGACGTGGTTGTGGTTCTCTACGCGTATGAAGTTGTGCGCCTGCTTGAGGCCGAGGTAGAAGCAGTCCTGGCGCGAGATGGCCAGCGTCATGTTCTCCAAGTCGCTGTGCGTCTCCCTGCAGTACACTATTTTTCGCTCGTGACGACCCTCCACCGTTACCTGCAACAAAAAACACAATATTCCTAATTCGATACTTCTAGAATGGATTGGTAATAGTACAAATGGGAAGTTTTCATATGGTAACATTAATTGATAGAATAAAATGTGCTGTAAATAATCGAGCTTTCTATCAAACTGTATATGCTTGTCAAACTATTTGATATGTATATGGCTTAATCAAACATGTTGAACCATTTACCGAACGACCTATGAGACTTAATAATTACTTTGGCGATGGATATTCAAGTAGGAAAACCATAATCTGACTGTTTAGGGTTACCATATTATAGACGTTAAAGAGATATGTCGTATTGTACATGCCTGGTATGTGAAGTTGGAGGCGTTGCACTTGGGGCCGACGTATGTGACGTGCACGAGCAGCCCGCAGCCGCGCGTGTCCACGTCCACTCGCAGCTGGAACAGCTCCCCGTCCGCGCACACCAGCCACAGCTCGTGCGTCTCGGTGTTCGTCTTCACCGAGAAACGCTGCCTTTTGCCGATCTTCATCATTGTAGTGTGCTTGTACTACAACAAACAGTGTTTACTTTTTAACAAATATAACTATCATCAGATTCACTCCAAATATATTGGTACAATGTCTGTTAATACTGCGAGTAATTTGGTGATGTGCAATAATGACCTTGAAACGTTTAATGTTTGGAAGACGATCAAATATGAAGGAACAAAACATAGAATATCCGCTAAAGTTTTATTTAAAAGGAGTCGTGGAATATCGTAATGTAGCAGCAGTTGTGTATCATACCCGCATATGCGTGTAGAGATCCTTGAGCGGCAGCAGCGGGCGGTCTGCGCAGTCCGGGGCGAAGCAGGCATAGCGGCGCGCGGCGCAGTTGGCCTCGTGCGCCTCGCGCCTGCGCAGTCGCGGTCCGCGCCCGCATCCGTGCCGACACGGGTAGTGCAGCAGCTCCGCCACCTGCACCACACATCACCAGTAAACACAATCATAACTAACCATCGATAGATACGTCAACAAATCCAGATATTAAAACGATACAGTTTATTCAAACGAAAGTCATCACTAAAAATATGAAAAGACTAAAGAAAAGCGATTGCAAATTTTTTATTTTTAGCAGTACCAACATTTAAAAAGTCTGTTTTTTTTTCAAATAAATCCAAAGTATTCAACTGATTTTAAGTAGTAAAAAAACTTTTAACAGCTGATAAAATTGGTTTTGTTAACTAAGCGATGCTGAGTTACGCAATACGTACCCCTTCCATGGCGCGGTTCCTGACGGAGGAGAATGAGATGCGGCAGACTGGGCAGGCGGTGAGACGCGCGCGGCAGCGGCTGCAGACGAGGTGGCCGCGCCGGCACTGCGACATCGGCGGCTCCATCCACTCCAGGCACACCGGGCACTCCAACAGCCGCAGCAGGCACTTGCACACAACGACAATACTCACGCCTCCGACACACAGGGGTATGCACATATCACATTTCTGGAGCTTTGTCTCCACACGGTACTTGTAAGGCTTTGTGCGACACAGAAGCCTAAATCTCTTTCCAACGTCTTCCAATATCAAAGGATTACTTGCACGAATTTTAAACGTATATAAAAAAATTAAATCTTGTGGTTATTGGAATAAAGTTTTAAAAATTAAAATTTATTCTAACACTTCAAATCATCCGAATCTCATAGAACAGTGGAAATAGAAAATGTAAATACTAACCTGATTGAACTCCTGTACTGTGTACGTTATGTAGTTACCTTCTTGGCCTGTAATAAAAAATGTTTTTATTGAATATGGTAAATATTATCTCTATAAAAACTTGATAGAATTTTCTTACTCTCCCTTCTTCTTTTCCGTGCCGGCGTATTCTCTGCGACCTGCGTCTGCACCGAGCGCTGGATCGGCTGTCAATATTTGTGGTTAGTTATAAAATATTTTAAAGGCAATAGTAAACTGTATCTGTATTCATTTTAGTGTGACAATACATACATTGACCGGGGCAGCTTGTGTTTCGTTGTTGGCGCTAGGGGGCGGCTGCGGACGCTCCTCATCACCCACGTCGATCTCCTCCTCCACCTCTGCCTCCACCTCCGGCTCTCCTTCTGCCTCTCCTTCTCCTTCCCCCTCCCCCTCCCACACCTCTCTCGCCTCCCTCCTCTCCTGCTTCATTTGCGACCCCAAAACATTGTCTTCTGCAAGCGCAAAGTAATGAATAGAATACAAATTGTCGTATTAATATTATTGTCAGTATGTTTAACAACTTACCATCGACATTTTCCGTCTCCACATTATCAGTGTCATTTTCAGCATTCATCGATGTGTCCATTTCTTGCGGCTCGACATCTTAAAAAAATAATTCTGATTTCAATATGTTTTTTTATTGATTTCTTTGGAATATGTAACATAGTCTGTAGACTCACCGATTACAAAATCCGTATACAATTTAAAATTATCTATGTACTTGTCATCTAGTTTAGTGGCGCTTGTGATAAAAAATAAATTATAAGTACCATTATCAGATTGATCTGCAACCATAGAGAACAGTCTCCTTTGTGTCATCGGTGGTGTGGACTGCGAGCTGGTGGACGGCTGGGGTTCCTCCAGCATGCGGGCGCGCTCCAGCATCGCCGGTATTACTGTGTACAAGCAAACTCTGTTCATACTAGTAATGTCATGACATAATATATGTAGAAATAGTCCCTCGCAACTTAATAATAAATGTAAATAAAAAAAAATAAAACATACGATAGATTTTTCAGTTAACATGTTAGCTTTGTATAAGTTCAATACTTTTTAAGTTCCAAGCGGTCGGCCTACGTCAACGAGGAATAATTTAAAAAAAAATGCCTATAATATGCCTGCAGGCATCAGCCACCATCCATCAAAGTCCTGTCAAAAGTAGGCCAGTCATTTTAGAATACTACCCGGAACAAATGTGTCCTTGTAGACATACACATACACGGAATAATTATTTTTAAATTTGGTTTTTTATTTTGATTATGCGCAACGCAAATACATAGTGGTTCACGAAATATGAATTTTTTCGGTATTATATACAAACACGCCAATTTTATTAATTGTATAGATTCTGTATCAAAGTAATAAGCAAGTAACATAAACAAATAAACATACTGTTTGACGCAGAAAGTGTGGGCACAAGTACCCTTGGTGCCTCGGACCTGCCTGCTCCTTCAATATTAGCCAGGACATTTGATGTCGAGGGTACGCTTCTATCTGCTGAAAAAAACAACCTTACATATACCAAATACCCTAAGAATGTATTGCAAATGACGACACATTTTGTTATCTACTTTTCAAATTAAAAAAGGAGGTTAACAAAATGTGTCATAACAAGAGACACGGTAGTCAAAAACCACAGTGACATAGTTTCATAGATATTACTTACCATTACGAGAGCTCATACTACGCTTCACTTTCTGGATGGAGAGGATCTTCCGCAAGTCAACTTCTTTACAATTCCTAGGACTGCATTCATCATAAATTTCAGATGGCCGATCGTAATAACATTCTCTAAAACAATAGTCATTTAATTTCCAACCCCAATAAGTAGGCTTCTTCTAATAGAAGTGGAATTGACTGCATTTGGCTACTGTTATAAAAAATGTTGTGTATTATTCATAGTCATGCTGGTTTTGAAACAGGACTTCAAACTTAAGAAACATTTTCTTTTAAGACAACAAAAGAAAAACAATCTAATTCTCCTTACTTTATTTGATAAAGTGTCCTATGTGTCCAAAAAATTTTGATACATTGGATTTCATTGTTTTATAGTTATTGCATAGAATAGTCAGTTTGACGGACAGTTGAAAATTCTGTGAATACTCCTTTTACAAATCTCAAAAAATGAAAAAAAAAAGTTAAATAATATTGAATACTTACAATACAGATCCACGTGGAGGTGCTCTGACAGGGCTGTTTAGCATCTTAAAGAACTGCGCCCTCTCTAATTTTGTGGCCGCTCTTTGACTCAGCGTACATGGTGAATTGGCCACTCCTAAAATGAAGTTCAATATTTAGTTTAAATACAAAACATTATAACAAATGTAACTCAACATCTATTTAGAAAGTAGATCAGTTTTAAACATTTAAACAGGTCAACCACATAACAATGTATGTTTGAATACAGTATCTGGTATAATCATTCTACTGAGCTAGTAATTACAAGTAGAAAATCTATGTTTTACATACAAACATATAATACATATTTACCTAAATCTTCATTATTTGCGTTTGCAATTTCTGCATGTAGGTTAGGATCAGTATTTGGTCTATGAAAACCAGAACTTTCTGTTTGAGAATCGCTATCATCATCATCTAAAAATAAAAAGTTTCTTTCTTATAAATTGAAATATATTGAATGAATAAGAAAATTATGGTATAGGTAAAAATGAATAACGACATACAAAAGTTAGCTGGTATTGTCTTACTTAGTGGTGATTTTATATTCTGTTTAATAATTATTATACATAATGGAAAAATTAAGCGAATTTAGATTAGTAGTGCGTAGTTCCGTACGTGATTCGAAATTGTGCCCTTACTAGATCCTATGTACTGCTAGATTTAAAAAAACAGCAGAAATCGAAACTACTTGGTATTAAATATTAACCCGGATTAAATATATTTTAGGAATTTTTAACTCGACCAGTTTGCAATTTTTAAGACTTTTATGATAAGTAAAACAAAAATTTATCATGTAATTTCTTACCCGAACTCCAAAGAAATCTTCTAACGCCTAAAGATTTTTTGATATTCTCCTTTCTATTGCTCATTTTATGCAAACTCTAAGATAAATAAACAGATAATCAGACGAATTATTATTTGATTATTATTATAAAAAACTCAATGACATTGACATTTCAGGTAGGTATCAGTCAAAGACTGTGGTCAGAGAGCTTTAAAAAAATAAGTGACACTAATTGCCATTTGAGCATTTACTTGTTAGGCATATTCATTATCATCAGCTTACTGTAGGTCCCCACTGAAGGCTTGGAAACTACCCGAGTTCAGGGGTGACGACATATTTTTAAAAGGCCTTATCACTTTTCGTGAATCCTTATGATAGTAAACAAAGAGTATATAAAATATGGTAGTAAACTTAAATATAACTTTATAACTTATCATACTCTTTGAATTACACTCTTCTCCAAAGAATATTTCCAAATAAGATATGACCTAACGGTCTATGTTACCAGCAAAGAGTATATAAAAAATAATGGTTACCAGGTCATAAAAAAATCAATTGTCAATGTCACCTTATATGCGGCGAAACGAGCGAGATATAAAATGATTAAAAGATTGTTGGAAAAGTGAAAAGTTTGAAATTTACGAAAACATTTTTATTGAGTACCTATTTTCGGGTACATTACTCAAATTATAGCTTCAAGTCGACAAAGCAAAGTAGCGGTAGGACAATTAGTACCATCATTAATTCATAGTATCTTTGTTTGAATATCTAAAATATAACCGCCGCTGTCGGTTTTCGCATTATATATACGCGTTACGTCTTTTATATTCGTATAGCACAGTATTGAGTATTAAAAACATAATCTTTGTCTTCCTCCATTTTTTCCGTATTCTTCAGTGTTATGGTTGTGTATTAAATTGCATTGTGTATGTTGTAGGATATCACGGTTATTCATTGATTATGCTATATTGATACGACGTAGATAAAAATAAAAACAAAATGACAGATTTGCCGTATAGTGTTGAATACGCAAAAACTTCTAGAGCATCGTGCAAAGTCTGCAAGAATGCTATTGATCAGGGAACTTTACGAATTGCTTTGATGGTGCAGGTTAGTATACTATGAGTATAATATACTATCAATGTAATATTAATGCTAATACACAACATTTCTTTAACTAATTCTTACATGTAAATAAGTATAGAGTCTTGTTAAATTCCAGCTATGGCCGTTTTGGTCATGGTACTTTATCTACATGTAATAATGAAATTCTTTGGTTTAACTTTCAAACTTCAAGTATAGACGTTCATTATTATTATTTGGACTTAATAAATTTAGTTATAAGAACATTTAATGTGACATAATATAATAAACTATATTTAAGGCCTTTTAACTATAGTCATGCAATGCAGTTTCCTTATTTCCAGTCACCATTTTTTGATGGGAAACAACCTAATTGGCATCATTTGGACTGTTTGTTTTCAAAGAAACCCCCTACAGCAATAAGTGAGATTGCAAACTTTAACAAAATCAAACATGAAGATCAAGAGAAAATCAAGAAGAAGATTAGTGGTATCTCTTTTGTTTGTTTAAATTGTCTTATTGTTTCATCAAAAGACATAGTAAGCTATTTTAGTCACTAAAATTAGAATCAAACCAAGAAATGCTAGTCTCTTTGTCTTGGTAATCTTCGATATATATAAAAATCAATTGCTGTATGTTAGTCTCGCTAAAACTTGTGAATGGCTGAACGAATTTATCTTATTTTGGTCTTGAAATGTTTGTGGAGGTCTGGGGAAGGTTTAAAAGGTGAGAAAAATTAGTTTTTTTTTAAATTATGGCGGACAGTCGCGGGCGACAGCTAGCTAATAATAAAACTTCTCAGTCATTTATTTTTGATTAACTGAGAGGAACAGTAACACTTGGAATATCTCTTTATCTTTAAATTGAATTTAATTTGAAGAGATACATATTTGTTATTTGTATTCATCCTGGAAGTAAAAGTAAATTCAAGTTAAATTGTTTTAAAATTAACTATTCTTCATTGGTTAAAATATACATTTTAGGTGAAGACAAGGGTACTAAAAGAGGTAAAAACAAAAAAAATGGAGCCATGCCATATACTGTAGAATATTCCAAATCAAGTAGAGCCACTTGTAGACACTGTGAAATTAAAATATGTAAGGTGAGATCTTTCAAATTTTGTTATTTCTTGTTATGTTTTTTTTTTGTAAATGTGAGAAATTCTTATAGTAAAAAGTGTTGGGATAAACAAAGATATCCAATTTTTGGACAAAAAAATATTTGTTTATGAGATGACAATGTCAGCTGATAATTTACAAAAATTAATGTTGATTTTTAGGATGAAATCAGAGTTGCCAAAATTGATTATGATCCAAAATATGGAGATCATCCATTGTGGCACCATGTTAAATGTTTTGCTGAAAAAAAGGTTGAATTACATTTTCTTGGTGGTGGAGAAGAACTGCCTGGTTTTAAATCACTCGAAAAAGAGGATCAAGATATTGTTAAACAAGAAATCAGGTGTGTAATTTTATTCATAAATTTAAACATTTAGAAAATATAAATAAATCAATTTTTATCATTTGACTAAGAACCTGTAGATTGAAGCCTGCCATATAAATTAATATACTTTATTATATCTGTTATAAAAATTAAAAAATAACTATTAAACTCAAATATAATGTTTAACTATAATATTCATGTTCTATTAAAGGAGTTCTGAAGGTGAGGAAGTGCCAATAAAGAAGATAAAAAAAGAACCCAAAGAAGAAGAGGATGTGAAAGCAGAAGCTGAGCTTAAGAAGCAGCTTACGAAACAGAGCAAGCTGTATGACAAGTCAAAGGATGCATTGAGTCAGTTTACTAAAAATGAACTGCATGAACTCCTTCAAGCTAATGATCAAGATGTACTCACAGGCCGAGATGAGGTATAAATGAATGTTGATAAAGTAAAAACAATTCAATAAGATATTGGGTAACCATAAATCGTGATTCTTTGCTGATTGATATATGCCTGGCCTTTTAAACCATGCTATGTTGGTTGCAAAGAATATTGTGATTTGCAACTGAATGATTAATATCATTACAATTGGATTTGTCTGTATTTATAAAGTAGTATGGTATACATTTTTTGGACAAAATTAATGTACACTTCCAGTGCCTGAACCATTTAGCTGACTGCATGGCGTTTGGTGTACCTGAGCCATGCCCTGAATGTAAGCAGGGCCAGTTAGTTCTCGACACTTTCTACTACAAATGTACAGGTAATTATTATATACTGAAAACTATGTATAATTGTTCAAAATAACATAAAAACTGACTTGATTTAGTAAATTGGTTTTGATATTTTTTCAGGAAACATGAATGAGTGGACGAAATGCATGTACAAATCAAAGGATCCAAAGAAAAAGAAAATGGTGGTACCATCAGAGTACAAAAAACATTCCGCTTTCGCAAAATACAAGCCTAAAGTGACAACACGTTTATTTGAAAGTGAACCTCCCCCTCCTCCTACAATAGTTAAAAAGGAAGAGCCAATGGAGTTAGTGTTACTCTTTAATAACTTTATATCTTAACATTTTTATATCTATACTTTTATCTTATCTTGTGTCTGTACATGTATCTGTTACTACGCTGCTATAACTATTTAAAATATGTATAGCTTAAATAAATTCATATTTTTATAATTTCCGCAGCGAGTCGAAACCAAAACCAATTGCTCCTTTGAAAAATCTTCAATTTTTCCTGTTGGGTAAATTCAAATCATCTAAAGAAGAAGTCAAGAACCGTATATTGAAGCTTGGAGGTCTCGTTGTGTCTAAGATAACAGACACCACAGCGGCTGCTGTATCCTCTAAAAATGAAGTAAAGAAAATGTCAGCAAAAATGGAGGAACTACGCGAAAAAGATATTGAGGTAAAATATCTGAGGACATCCTCTTTGAATGCTTTAATATTTTCCTATATAAGTATGTAGAACAACCATATCCATGTCTGTTGGTATAATATACTAATACTACAAAAACAGAATTACAGTCAAACCTCTAAAGTCTGATCCCAACGGACGACTTCCATTAGCGAGAAACCCGGGTTAGAGATATCACGATGCCTTGGATACTCGCTAATCCAGGTTCAACTGTATTTATTCATATTATGATTCTTATGATTTTATTCAATTTAAAAGCAATAAAATAGGGTTTCTACCAGTGTATTACTTCGTTTTATTATTTACAGGTAGTTGAAGAAACATTCCTTGATTTGATTGACCCTAAAGAAGGTACAATAGCAGACACTCTGCGACTTATAAGAGAGAATAATATTGCCGATTGGGGAACCGACGTAAGTTTTTTCCTCCTATTAAAACCTTGCTCGTAAAAATGCTATTTTTGTTATATTATTTCTTTTTACAGTAAAATTCTCGTAAACAATAATATGTAAAAGAATCTTGTGAATTTGCAGTGGTGTTTTTTTTTCTTTTTTTTTTAATTATTCGTACTTTTATATTAAAACAGCCAAGTAAGCGTATACCGCAAGATGTACTTGATGGAAAGTCAATACAAAAATCAGGCAGTCAATATGTTAAGTCTAAATCTGGAATCACCAAACTGAAGGTCAAAGGTACTTAGGAATCAACTTTCTCTTTGTCTTTTTTCTCTTTTATTATTTTTTGACAGATGTGAGACATGTTTTATCCACAATACAATTCTATTTACTTCCCCAGTATTTATTGGATCATCTTTAGACACAAGCACAGACTGACCAACATATAACCAAACCTGGTTAATAACATAATCAATAAAAATGTCTACATATTAAGTTATTAACTTGCAAAACTCACAGCAATCTAACTGGCCAAATTATTTACAAACACATCATTTAAAAATTATTTCAGGTGGTACCGCTGTTGACCCCGACTCTGGCTTGGAAGACGAAGCCCATGTGTTCAAAGACAGAACTGGCACTAAGTACACCGTTGTACTCAGCAAGACTGACGTTGTTGAACAGAAGAATTCATATTACAAATTACAAATCCTTGAAGCTGATAATAAGAAAAAGTATGTATTTTTTAATTCACCAACATTGGATTTACTTGGGAAAACTATAACAAATAAAGTCTGCATAGATTTCTAGTACTAATCAATCCTCCCTTAGAATCCTTTTAACAACTAAATGTGCTTTTATCTTCTTAGATGATATAAGAACTTCAATACTTGTTGAGCATATGGGGAAAATTAAACAATAAAATGGTTTCTTTGTAGACTTTAAATGTTTTATAAATCTTGGACTATATTTTTCATATTTGATTTCAGGTATTGGCTATTCAGATCATGGGGTAGAATTGGTACACCCATTGGTGGGAACAAGGTGGAAAATTGTTCATCACTCTTAGATGCTATTAACAAATTTGAAGGACTCTACATGGAAAGAACTCAAAACCCGTGGGATGCGAGAGATCATTTTATAAAAGTATGTAAATATCAATTTTCATGTTATTTTAAAGACTAAAGTCTCATGAAATTTGTATAATCCATATTTCCATGTACAGATGCCTGGTGCATACTTCCCCATCGACATGGACTATGGCGATGAGCAAACTTCAGCTGCGCTTGAAGTGGATACTGTAAAATGCAAGTTGCCCGTCCCTGTGCAAAAACTTATCATGCACATATTTGATATCAACATAATGAAACAGACTCTCATGGAATTTGAAGTAAGTTACACTGATCATATAGAGAAACATTGTTTTAAAATTAATAAACGCAAAAGTTACAAGGGCAATATGAAATGTACCTGCTTTACTATTTTTTTTTTCTTCAGCTTGATACAGACAAAATGCCATTAGGAAAACTATCCAAGAAGCAAGTCAAAGCTGGATATAATGTATTATCAGAGCTGCTGAAATATCTCAATGAGGGTAAAGCTAATGAAAATAAAATCGTGGACGCAACCAACAGGTAAATATAACTCATACCTTTTTATCTCACTATAGGTTTTCACTGTTCAATACACAAACATATTGCCATCTCTTTCATTCTTTTTGAAAAACAGAGACAACAATATGACTTTTTACAAGTGTCAGTGGATTTTCATGGTTATACACATTTTGTTTAATGCATGTCAGGCCTTTGGTGTAAAGAATTATTTTGTTACAGGTTCTATACATTAGTGCCTCACAGCTTCGGTACTGACAATCCGCCATTGTTAAACAACTCCGAAGCTATTAAGTCTAAAACCGAGATGTTGGATAATCTACTTGAAATTGAAATCGCTTACAATTTACTTAAGAGTGGTATGTATGTAATATATTTAATTTCTAAATTCGAATATAATTCATAAACAAAGATTTTTATTTTATTTTAGAAAATTGTGTGCATTTTCTATCATTAACAGTCCACAAGGATTTTATACAATATCATCTCAATATTGTTATGTTTTAGACCCATGCGGGAGTGGCAACTGTGTGGTTTAATGTTGCCATTTTTAATAATTTTATGACATTTTTTTTCAGAGGATGATGATGACAAATCAGTAAGTCCAATAGAAACACACTACATAAAATTGAAGACAGAGATCTCTCCACTGGAAGTCAACTCACCTGAGTATGAACTTATTTTGGAGTACATGAGGAATACACATGCAGATACACATACCTCATACACTTTGGAAATCGAATCTGTAAGTTATTAGTCATTTATATATTTTTTATATGTTGAGGTATATTTTTAAAATATTGTACAGTTTGGTTAGCAGCCACGAATATTTTAAATTTGAACGGCTTGATGTTATATAGAAATTTAATTTATTTCAAGGTATTCAAAGTGATTCGCGATGGTGAAGAGAAACGCTTTAAGCCATTCAAGAAGCTTCACAACCGACGACTTCTGTGGCACGGCTCTCGTGTCACTAACTTCGCCGGAATTCTATCACAGGGTTAGTTATATATTTCATAAATAAAAAATCACTAAGTTTATTTCAACAAGTACAAGTTTAATACGATTTTTAATCCATGATTTTAGATCTCACTGTTTTCTATTATAAAATGCTAATATTATTTATGTCTGCAGGTCTTCGCATAGCTCCGCCCGAGGCGCCTGTGACGGGCTATATGTTCGGCAAAGGTATTTACTTCGCAGACATGGTGTCCAAGTCCGCGAACTACTGCTGCACCAACAAGGCCAATCCTCATGGTATCATTATGCTTTGTGAAGTCGCACTCGGTGATATGTAAGTAGTAACTGTACATCTACAAATACATATTATGAACATATATTTACATAGAAAAATTCTTTCCATTTCTTCTTTTTTAACTTTATGGTGGTAAAAATTGTGGACATCTTACTAATATTCTAAATGCGAATATATGGATGATAAAAGTATCTGGAGAACGGTTCAATGGATCTTGATGAAATTTGGCATAGATGTAGAACACAGTCCGGAAGACCACAGAGACTATGAATCAAATTTACTTTTAATTCCGGGCGGACTCGCTGGCGAAAGCTAGTGGTTTATAAATGTTTATTATAGTAAAGAATGTGCATTGCAGGAAGAAGTGTTACCAGGCAGAGTACGTAACGAAGCTGCCGAGCGGCAAGCACTCGACGTGGGGCGTGGGGCGCACGCAGCCCGACCCGGCGCGCGCGCGCACACTGCCCGACGGCACGCTCGTCCCGCTCGGCCCGCCCGTGCCTGCAGAAGCCGACGGCACGCTGCTCTATAACGAGTATCCTTTTATACAATTAACATACTTTTTTCATTTATTAATAAAAAAGGCCAAATCCAACTGGCCAGTAAGTTTGCATAAAGTGGTCACACAGAATGTTTATATGAAGCAGGCTATTTGTTCCAACTGTAATCTGTTTCTCGGTCTACCTGAATTGCATTCTGCGCGACGACTCGCAAAATTAAAAAAAAGATAAAGTGATTTTGTTATTTTTTTTACTGGTTCGAAAAATGTGTATATTACGTTCTTGTATTAGTTATATTTTTGTGCTATATTATTATATGTTGTTGGTATAGTTTCCTTAGCACCAAAACCAGGTTCATCGTGTACGACGTGGCTCAAGTCAAAGCCAAGTATGTGATGCAGATTAAATTCAACTACAAGTTCTAATTCCCAGTCGCAATTCTGGACGTCGACTTATTATATTTACTTTTATATTAGTCATCTAATGACATTTGTCTCATTCCTATTTTTTTAATGTGTCTTTTAATGTTAAGTAAGATACGATACTATGTTATTTTTTAATTGCTTATGTTTAAATAACCTAATGACGTGTTACGAGAATTATTTTGTTTGAAATATTCCATTAATGTTTTAATAGTGGTGGATTATAATTGCCATCTTGTTTATGTGTTGATTATGTGATTACAATGATGTTTGTTGTACTTATTAAAATCTTTTTATAACAAAAAAAGTCTTAATTCGAGTTGATGCTCTCATCCGGATCCCTTTGTAGGAAAACAATCATTCGCATAACATTCTTGGGTTGTTTGATAATTGTAAGATGCCAACAAATCATCTGCGCCATCCTTTTGAACCTTATTATATGTCATGGGATAAAAGTGATTTTGGTTGAATTAAAATAATATTAAAGTACAATACAACATTGTATTTTATTGAAAGAATTGTTTTTATTTGGCGTAAAGCCAAGAAAATAGAGTATTCGAATTTAACATTTCGACTACTTTGATAACTATCCACAGCAGTTGACTGTCAGAATATAAATATATTTAACCTGCTTACCCTATATTGTGACATTTTTAACGATGACAAATAATAGGGGGCGCTAGTGAGATAATTTTTTTCGTGCCCACCAAAGAGTATAATAAGTATACTATAGAAAGAGGGGCAACTCGCACGAAGTCGTGGATCCACGGCGATTGTGGCGCTCCATGCGTATAATCGCTGAACTAATTTTTTTTTTTTGGTATCTATATACGTAGGCACGCTTATTTAGCTCACTATAATAATAACTGATAAGTGGGAATCTAATTTATGAAATTAAAATTGACATTAAATCAATGTTCAAAAATAATACACCCACTTATCAGTTATTATTATAGTGAGCCGATATCAAGTAGCCTTCTATGAAATACCTCTATTAAAATGATCCTATTATTATTGGGGAAATAAAAACAAAATATTTTTATATTTTTGTACATTATTTATTATATTTCTACATAACTTAATTTTAAATCTATGCAAGTACATATACATCAATGACTTTCAAGATATCAGCTCAATATTTTAATATTTAATATATATATTTAAAAATTACATTTACGGTAATAAATAGTATAGCGCGGTCACAAAAAAATGCATACCCTGTAATTAAAACCAACCCCCAAAATATTTTCAGTCACATGCAAGCTGGCAACTGGCAATTTGTAGTTATTTGCGAGTTTAAACAATCTGAACATATTCTCTTACAACATAGGCAAGCAGATTTTTCTTTACAATAAAAAATTACAAATAAAAAAATATATTTTTTACATATACACACATGGACCCACCTACTAATTTCAGACACATCAGTTTATGGCTCTATAATTCCAGTGATTGGCACACATTTTCTGAACTTCACTGACCTTCTCTCAGGAAGGGGGAAACCGTGTATATGTGCACCTACAACAAACAAACAGAATGTGATTTCCTGTCAAGTATAGGAACTGATATGTAAAATGTATTAGAAGTAGGGCACCATTCAATATGATAACCGGAAAGTATAAATCACTGTGGTGCTAAAAACTACACTAAAATACGAAAATATTTAAATGTTTAAATGAGTCTGACGTATGGGAATAACATGAAAATTTTTATTGAATTGTAACTTACCATAATCAGTCCATCTAAAACACAGTTGCATACAGCGTCGTTTTTCACGAAAACACATTTTAATTAAAAACAAAATGAATGAAACAACATTTAACTAAGAATACAAGAACAGAAATAGAAATACGAAAAAACGTAGCGGTTTGATGACACATGAATGTCTCGATGACAGAAATGATGCTTCTTCTCAGCCATGAGATGAAATGATGTTTACGATTATATAAAAGGTGGCGCCACTTTCCATACAAACCGTCCTTCTTCTAAGTTTCCACCCCCTGGTGCCCACTCCCACCCCCACCCGGTCAGGTCAAAGAGTATGTAACTACAAATTTTGTAGTACCATCAGATAGTCTTGCCTTGTAGGTCTACATATATTCCGTCTATGATATTCGTTTTTTAGGTTACAAATAAACACACCTAAAAAAATGAATAAATAAAAAATATATTCCTTTTACTGGTTTCCCAGAAAAAAAGTATACAAGTGACAGTTTAATACTTTTCTTTTGTAAACCAGATCATTTTGCAAACTGTTAAATAATCTCTGAAATAAAAAAGAATCTGGTAACATTGAAAATTAAGTAACATTTTTACCCAGGAATTAAGCGCTTAAAGCGATTGATTTTTAAGAGTAAAAATCACTATGACTTATGTGTACAAAACACTGCCATGCTTGAAGGTGTAGTTCATGTCTTGGCCTAAGTACTTTTGATAGTGCGCTAAATTAAATTTTGTGACACCATATAAACAATGTTTCAGTCCGATTTATTTCAATTCAGTTGTACATATAAGCTTGGCTATAAAATAACTCTATTCAAATATATGTGTTATTAAATCAGATCCTTCAAGCAACACAAAGTGAAAATCAAAGGTTTTTCGTAAATATGGAAGTGGATGTAATAAAATGGAACAACAAAGAAGTACTGGATTTATTACAAAGGGACAAAATTTCCAGCCATATAATCGACGTTTGTAGATCACAGGATATTGATGGAAAATGTCTTCTTTCATTTATTGATCGAGATTTTTATGAATATCCGTTTGACCAACTAAAACTTGGTGAAAGGAAGAGGTTTATTTTGTTAGTGAAAAAGTTACAAAAGAAAAACCGTGTTTCTATGTTCGAACTCGGACTTTGTGATGATCCTGTGTTTAACAATCCGGCTACAAATATTAATTTCCTGGGAACCAATTTATCACATTTAAGTTATAACCTGCATAATCAATTGCAGAATGAACTTTCTTATAGCAAAAATACAGATTGCATTTCAAATTTCACTCCTGATGTGAAAGCTTCTAAATTAAAACCAGAAGTTTGGAAAACTTGTATAGCTCTCGGTGTGTATGTTATTGTTTTTTCAATTATTTTGACACATATCAAGACTGATAAACTAGAAATGAAATCCTAAGTTGTAATAATTTTTTCCAGGATATGTGTTTCTGGTCACATGGGTTACTGCTGTTGTAATGGTGATAGTGCATGATAAGGTGCCAGATATGAAGAAATATCCTCCACTGCCAGATCTTTTCCTTGACAATGTCCCACATATACCATGGGCATTTGATATGTGTGAGATTACTGGTTCGCTGCTGATGGCAATATGGGTGATTGTGCTCTTCTTCCATAAGCATAGGTCAGTTCTATTTGAAACATTTTATTCCAGAATAATATTTGTTTTTCATTGAATTTCGAAATCCATCCAAGTAGTAGAAATCAAATTGGGAAATTGCACAAGTCATTAGGCAGAACACATATGAGAATAGAAAGAGAAATAAAACAATGTTATTACTTTATTTATATATTTAATTCTTTTGTTTATTGTTTCTTGTTAAGTAGTGAAATGATTAATAATATTTTTTTGTCTGTAAATTATTTATTTGCAAAGATAAGCATTATTTTATAAAGACAGTGATAAGATTGATGCGTCACTGTTGCGCTGGGACTTTGGTGTCAATACAATAATAGATAAACAGTTTATTTCCTCAATGACTCAGTTGTACTCTATAATATTATATTTGTGTAACAATTTTGATAAAGATTAAAGCTTCATTAAGCTTTATTAGTAAAAACTACAATGCCAATCATATCTAATAGATACAAAGTTAATACAGTGAAACTTGGACATGGGAGAGTTCACGGAAACCATGATATTTGTGTTGTTGATGAGGATTTCTCTCTAACCCTACTAAGGAAGTTGTCCATCGGGACATTGACTTTCTTTTATAGAGGTTTCTAACTTATCCAGTTCACTCTTAATAAGATTTGACTGTATATAGACATTGTGATATCAGGCCATTTAGTGGTTTGCTACCTTGGAAAATAAAGTTGGTCATCAACTTCACATGACATATATGAGGGTACACAATGACTTGAGCCAAAGAAATCTTGAGCCTTTTTCAGTAAAACAAAAAGATATCTTGAGTAGTATTAGATTAAATTGTAAGCTTATATCCATCAGGTTTATAATTCTACGGCGTTTTTTCGCGCTAGCGGGGACAGTGTTCCTGCTGCGTTGTTTCACAATGCTGATAACATCGCTGTCTGTGCCGGGGTCACATTTGAAGTGCGAACCCCGCTTCTATCCTCCCGCTGACGATCTCACCGTGTGGGGGCGGCGGCTCCGCCAGGCCTACGACATCTGGAGCGGCGCGGGCATGTCCGTGCGCGGCGTACGCACCTGCGGCGACTATATGTTCTCAGGACACACAGTCGCCTTGACCTTACTCAACTTCTTTATCACTGAATGTGAGTACTATTTGTTTTAATAGTAATTATAGAAAAGAATATCTTGATGTAAAAAAACAACAGTTATTTTAATCAACATTTTATGAATAACAACGTAAACCAGGTTACAGTAGGTCGGTGACTTCTAAACTGATAATAATCAGCGAATTGTCTTTTCTTTTATCTTCGTTTCTTTTTACAAATTATGTTGAACAAACAAATATATTTCAAAGACATCATGACAAAAAGAATCCCTTATTATTTTTAAAACGATTTACGCGACAGGTATACTGATATAGTTTATTTCTTTACACATAACATGCAGGAAAGGCATATTCTATATTTGTTATCAACCAGTTAAATAATATTAAAATATTGCAGTCATGTTGTGTAGGTTTTTATTTAATTAAATATTACACTATTGATATAAATTGCTTTTTCCTTTAAATTCTTAATAGCCTCATCCTGTTTGCTAATGTATCGGAAAGTCCCTGCCATACATGTCAGAGGAATTCACACATACGTAATGCTATTGTAGGACTTTGTAGAATTCTATAATATTATAGTATTAAAATATAATAACATAATCTAAGCCAAATGTTTTTTCGAGAGTTATTAAAACACATCGCAAATCAGTGGTCACAACGTCGAAAATCACATTTGGGTTTCAACCTGCACGTTTAGACATCGTTCCGATCCAGTCAAGCGCTTAACAACTGCACCATCGACAATTATGGTTGTGTATTACATATCAATTCTTACTTCTATTATTTATGTATTTATTTAAAGTTATTTAATACGTAGGAACTTCGATTCAAACTACTGTAAATATTTTCCACATAATTCTAATTTATGTGTTTAATCTATTGCCTAGTAATTTAACTGACTACATAATATTATGATAATTAAACTCTAACGTTCAAAAACAAATCATGTTTACGTATAATTGTATAAACATAGAAATGTTGTGACTAACATTACATAAAGCAATAAAATCAAAACTCTTAGTTCTAAGAAATTAAAATTGACCCGACCCACCTATTTTCTTTGTTACAGTATTTAATGTCCAAAATTTGATCATCTTATATTTTTCCATTACTTTCATTATTCAGTGTACTAATATAGTACGTATACTATTATTTGTTACGCATGCACTTTGTTTGATTTTTTAAATATTCTAATGTTTGTAAACAATTAGCTCTGGTTAGTATCTCGGATATGTCTCTCTGCGTCTTACTACTTCGTGCGTGCTGATGCGTACGATAAGGGAAAGTGGGCCTTTAGCGGTCAAGTCTACGATCTTATTGTACATTATCCAAAATAATCCGACGCATATACATAAAATTATGTAATTTTTAAATGTATATTTTTGTTATTAATTTCTAATAACATGTGATAATAAATGTGAAATATCTAGCATTTTATTTTCCATTGAAGTTTAATAGGCAGTTATCTAAAATTAATGTTTTACGTAAGTTACGTAAATGCTGTTAAAACACGTCAATTTATCTTTATTTTAGGCGTGGCGACTTTAACAAAACCCGGCTTAGAATTTAGGCGTAGAATGCGTATTTTGCTAAATGTACTTATCTAACGCATTAAATATGTTAGATAAACAAGGAAGAGGACAGTATTTTGCGCAGTTTACCATGTGCGCTACTTTATCGTAAATAGGCTCAATACCGATCTCTATCGGTATTGAGCCTATTAACACTCTACACTACTACAAATACTCTTATTTTGCCTGGTTTACATACTGACATGGGTTAACTGGAGCGTTAGTGTTTGCATTATGCCAGTTGTATACCAGTACTGATTTTGAGTTACTGTTCTACTGTACTGGAGTAAAGTAGACGAGGAATTAAAGTCCACGGGACTAGCTTTTGCTTGTTTAATACGACGTTATAAGCATTTACGTAACTATAAGTTTCGTATAATGTCATTGTTTTTCCATGCGACAATACATAAGACTAGAGACTAGTCAAATTGAATTCTAATAAATTATTTGTCTTTATAATTGCTGAACACACATTAGAAAATCTGATATATCACAATTCGAGACAAGAAATACTATATCCTTGAAATAATAGTCACTACTTTGAAACGACGCAAATAAATGGCATTATTTTTTTGTCTATTTGAAATCTCGTGTATAACAATGTGACAACCCTGATGCGACATTGTAAGAAGTTCAACGCAATTTATTTTACGTCACTACATCGCCAAGAAACAAAGACTCGTTTTATTTTACACTGATAATATGTATCGAGCGACACAAAATTGTTCTTTGTGTCCACAATCCTTGGCATACTTTTGTATACATATAACATTAATTTGATACATATCTATAACACCCCTCAATTAATATGAACCCTATATTTGTAGGGTCAAATGTAAATTGTAGATATGCACGATCTTGGTCAACCATCTATAAAAAATGCATTGGGAAAACAAGCATTAGCAAGGTAAAGTAGGTGTCTAGGTTAAAATCCAATCATTGGACACAAAGAAAAAAAAAATTGTGGTCAACGACGGTGACATATTACCAAGGTCAATTTAAATTAATATAAAATATATTAATACAATCAATTGTGTTTTTTGTATGTTTTAGACACATCACGCAGCTTGTATCTGCTGCACATCCTGACGTGGGTGATGAACATGTTCGGCATCTTCTTCATCCTGGCGGCGCATGAGCACTACTCCATTGATGTCTTCATCGCGTTCTATATCACGTCGCGCCTCTTTCTCTACTACCACACGCTTTCAAACAACCAGGCTCTCATGCAGAATGATTCCTCCAGGTAAGACTCTTATCTATCTCTCTTAAGTGCTCTTCCTCTTCTCACGCTTTTACAATAAAATGGTGGGAAGGAAAGTGGATTTTGCAGGGATGGGACATATAGGAAGCGGAGATACTTAACCTTTTTGTATAATTTTCTGAACAGTCATTATTTAGTCACAAAACGCGTCGTGATCTGATAGGTGTTACATTTTGACGTGATGTAATACTTTTAGGTCAGTGTGTAATTTGTTTAATTTAACAGCAACTAAACTAAGTAATTATTTTAATTAATTAAATGGAATTTTTGGTAAACTAAATTTAGAAAGTTAAATTTATCCGGTTATGACATTTTTTTATATAATACAAAGTTTATGCAACTGAACTAATGTTCGTAAGATATTCTTTGTATTTGATAAATCTTTAGTCGTTGTCTATTCGATTGCCAAAGTGCTCCGATGACGATTTTTAACGTGACCATGATGGTTATTTTATGTATAAATGTTCAAAAACATATTCGAATCGTTTTTTCAGACGCAATATCGGTGATTTAAAAAAAAAACATTAACGTAGTTGTTTAGATCTCGGTAATAATTTTATTTGTATGTTAATTGATTTTATATTGTTCTGACAACCGAATTAGGTACCAATTAAACCAAGGTTCTCCTTGTCCAAGGCATCGAAAAATTTAAAATGTACGTCTATGAGCGTGAATATATCCTTCTTTAAATAAAATGTATGTAATGAATTTGTATGTTACGAATAAAAAATAAACCACAATTATTAATAAATCTTGATATCTCATATGTGTCGTATCGTAAACTTTTATTTTTAATGAACGATCAAGGTGCAACTATATAATAGCCGGCGTCAAGGCCAAGACTAAAATAATCTTCGCTAAAATGTTAGGAGATTAAAAATGTAATATAAATATATGACAACATTGTAGTAAACGTCGGATTTGCGTAAGAGGTCGGCAATTAATTACTTGATGGTTTATAAAAAACCAGGTTATAAAAGTATGAATAGCCCTAAACTTAAAATCACGGACATTTTTTGTACTTACTTTGTATTGAATTAAAAAAAAAAGTAATATTTTATTCATTAAGTTTACGTCATCAGACAAATAATAAATACACGCGATATCTTATTTTAAACCTGTGATATCATTGTGATGTTTTGTGATTTTTTGGAAACCTCCTTTCGATCCCGAGTGAATAATGGATGATCCCTAAGTAAGAAGATTAAAGCCATTCTTTCCGTTTTTTTTTAATATCTGCTGAAACAAATGGAGGAATGAATGCGACAATATTTTGAGTTTCTAGGCGTTAATTTTATAATAATTTTTATTTTAATTTTTACGCTTGCTTACCATGACCAACTTTCACACTTGATTGCGCGCAAGTAAACTCGTAAAATAAACGTTGCATCTGACAATAAAAAATGCTGTTTTTATTTAATACAATGGGTCGTAAAACATGTTATTTGAGTTAACATAGCGGTAGTATTGGGCCAAGTAATATTTGTGTTTATTTCCTTGTTGAATTTCTTTATTTATTAAGTTATAAAGCATTCGCAGTTTGATATACCATACTATCCTTTTCATCATACTATTGCGACAACCAACCGTCAGGTCCGTTTTATTTTAGTTAATTCCATGATTTTTTTTTAATTTAAATAAAGTCGTATTGTGCGATGTTTATTGTATCAGCAAAAAAGAAATTTAAATTGATTTTGTTCTACTATAGTTTTGAAATACATAGATAGTATTAACAGAGCGAAGTGTAAAAGGTTACATATTTTCTAAGGTCAACTTTTTCTTAGTTCTAACTTAGCAAAAACTCATGCTATAAGATTATGCACATAAATTTAAATTATTTTTAAATTAATAAATACGACTTGCTGCTGATAAAGTAATTGTGAGAGGACATTACGTAATTTCTTTTTATTTTATTTGGTTTTACGCTTTTACGAAAGATATCTTAATTCTAAGAATCATAAAATCGTGGCCTTATAAAATATATTAATTAGAAAATATGTAACAAAAGAATATAGGCAATTTGTTATGCGTTTTAATCGGAATAAATCGAAGTTTTAAAGTCGTTTAATTGACTTATCGACCTTTCCAGGACAAGAATATGGTTTCCGTTGCTGTCGTTCTTCGAATCGGAAGTGGACGGCATCGTGCCCAACGAATACGAGGGGCCCATGACCATTCTGAACAACCTGCGCCAGTGGTTGCTGCAGCTGGTAACCGACGTCAAGACCTCATCCATGGCCAAGATCGCCGGCTCCAAGCTGCAGGAGGGCGCCGCCATGGGCGAGTACTCCGTCGTCAAATTGGTGGACGGAATAAAACGTAACCTGAGTTTGATCGAGGAGTACAAGAATTCTCGGCAGCGGTTAGTGACGTTAGATAAAAATATACAAGCGACGATGTTGGAGGAGCTCCCGGAGGCCGAGCTGCGGCTGCGCGCCGCGCCCGGACTGCGGGCGGAGCGCGCTCGCCCCCCGGGACACGCCCCGGCCCCGCCCGCACCCGCGCCCGCGCCCTCGCTGCCCGCACACAAGAAGACTATATGAATGTCGTAGAGGCTACTTTCGCTAACCATCATAGCATAGCTAATGTAACTAAAGTGAGTTAGATACCTGAACTACATTTCCATTATAGATTTTATATAAAATGTTATATATCATATTTATGTTAAGTTAAATATGTAATAAATTATTAAGAGAATTTATTTGCTCAAAATAATCGTGGGGAATAAACATGTATAATGCTTTAGATTGAGTGTTGTTTATTTGTGAGAGTTGATTCGGTGTGCCAGGTGAGGGCGAGCAGGTCGTGCAGCGTGCGCGTGAGGGCGGGCAGGTCGCGGCCGGCGGCCAGCGCGCACGCCGCCGCCACCCCGGACAGCACGCGCCCCGCCCACTGCGCCGCACCCCAACTACTGCAGCAAGCTAGTCATACATCTCTATGTAAATTGTCATTCTCATGTAGGTGAAGTATATACTTCAAAATTACTTTCTCAAATGTGATATAAGTTAACAAACTCAAAAAATAGTTAACTTCGGCAATATCACGAACACACCGAATTTGAGCTTCGTATTATAAGTGACATGTTGACACATTCCGATCATTTTCTGTTCCTTTTCCGAGCTCCGTATTCAAGGACTTACAATTGTTGTTGAGGACGTATAACGCTAGATAAATAACGTAAGGTTTCTTGCTGTTGGATATAATTGGTAGAATAGGTTACAGAATCATTACTGATGTTAAGGTTGGGGTATTTACTGTGATTGCGGAATTAGCAAACGATTACGGTACTTATTTGAATTTAATGTCTCCTGCACAGTAACATGCGAAGGTTTGCTGCCTCTATTAAATTCATCATGACTCACCCAATTTGCAGTATTCCGAATCAACCGTCTATTCCCACTGGCCAATTATTACAAACGCTCATGAAATTTCTTTGGATTTTAAATACTTACTTTAAACCTTAAGGATAAGTAAAACAGGTTAAAAGAAGAGGCATCCAAAAGTTCGTGTTACCATGATTGATAAAACTATAAATAAATTTGAAAAATTGTTTTTTTTTTTTAAGTTGTGTTTGCGCTGTTTCCTTCCTTTCCCAATTCTTAAGGGCACACATTTTAAAATAAGTACAAGTCGCCTTTACATACGGTAGAGGTTCACTCGCAATTTGTAATCAATATTAGTTCAATTTTCTGGCAAACGTTCTTCCCTAGAGTTCATGAGAGTTGAAGTGAATCGAATTGAAGAGATTGATTGATTGTGATTTGCACTGGACCGAGTTGAAGAGTTCAACATTATACGATACTAGCTGTCGCCCGCGACCGACCGAATTTAAAAAAAAAAACTTCATCAGTAGTCTATACGTTCTTCAATATTATATCAGATTAACAGTTTTAGAGATACTTTCTAACAAACATCCATCCATACAACTAAACTTTCGCATTTATAATATTAATAAAATAATTGTACTAGCTACATATCAAAGCTTTATACTTCATTATACAACTAACGATAGTTATTTTGCTAAACTATTTAGCAAATATTTTAATTAATACTACCACGACTGTTCTATGCAAAGTAAATTAAGCTTTAATTACTTTCTCATAGCTATTGAACAGATTCCAAAACTTATTTAAGGATTTAAGAAATTTGTAAAATATTCTCAAGTTCTGCGTTTGCTGTTCTTACTGAAATCAAAAAAGTCACACAAAAATAAAGATCCAGATATCCAAAAAGAAATAAACCAGCCTAATTGGTTACCCCCATATATAAACGTTATCAAAATTCACATTATTTATACCGCTATCTGTGGGCACTGCGACAAGTTTATTAGTAATTTAAAACTTCCAATCTTCCAATGAGCAAATGTACTTCAATTTTGACATTATTTTATTAAAACAATAGGATAAAAAAATCTATTCCATCAAAATTTAATTTCGATAGTTTTTAATAATTGTCGTCATAATGAAACATAGCTTTTGGCAATAAAGCTAATGGTATATGAGTCGCTCCAAACTAGGAATTAGCTATATATGGCAAAAAAAAATAGCGACTAGGTTTTACACTATTCCTTCAAGCGATGTTTTCGAAAAAATAAAAGAATTAAAATTATATGGCATTTTATATAATTCATATGAAAAATTAGTTAAAAAATCTGTCTTTAATAGTAATATTAATAAATGATAAAAAAAGATCAGTTGATACAAAACAATAAGCAGCGTAGTTTACTGATAAGAATGCTCATCTTAACTGAGTTTGAGCTATAATGTTGCCATTACTGACAGCACCTCAGATCGATTCATTACAACTCTAATTGACCTTAAAAACTGTCATGGTCATAAAAAAATAAAAAATTATTAATGATACAGTAGAGCACTCTTAGAAGCAACCAACTTACAAAGTAAATTATTTGTATACTAATACATCAAAATTCATCTCGCTTTCTAACATAAAAAATTTCGCAAAACATAAAATCAAATATTAATATTTTAAATAATACAAAGCCTTTAAATGACAGGTAAAGTTATTAAATAGAATTCTTAATCTCGAACTTCATTAAAATTTCATTAATAGTCTAATGTTAATTTGATAATAGGCCACTTCATAAGACGTAAATATACATCGCCACATAACATTAATTCTCAACAAATACTTCTTTGTATTATATACAATGACTAAATATGTCAAAGAAGTGAATGATGCAATATAAATAACAAAATGAGTTTAATGAGTAGTGCTCGCTTAGTGCTAGAGGATACTGATTTGAGCTGAAAAGCAAAGTAATGTCGCAGGTCTGTTACTCGGCGGCCGCCTGCTCGCTCTGGATGAGAGCTACGGATGGGTCATCAGCTTTCTTTTCACTTTTACCTGTTTGCTCCTCATCCACTTCCACCTCTTCAGATTGTTCGCGAGACCTCAGCGCACCATTCACTGCCTCTTCGGTTTCATGTGAATTTTGTGCTTTTTCTTCATCTTCTCTTACTGGAGTTGGTTCTTTATCAATGGACTTTTGTCTCTGTGGTGACTTTTCTTTTTCTGGGGTAGTTTCTTTAGTTGGTGACTCTGCTTTTGCTTCATTGTGATCTCCATCATTTTGTTCTGTCTTCTCTTCTACTGCTTCTTCTTTAGTAGGTGTTGCATCTCTTGCAGGGGAATCTGCTTTAGGTGTGGTCTCTTTGACAGGTGAAGGTTCTTTTTCCCCAGTTTCATTGGAAACAACTGTTTCCCTTTCCTGGGAGTTCTCTTTCGACTCTTTGCTGACCTTACCTCCATTGA
The DNA here is from genome assembly GCF_000836235.2 of Papilio xuthus. Classification (NCBI taxonomy): domain Eukaryota; kingdom Metazoa; phylum Arthropoda; class Insecta; order Lepidoptera; family Papilionidae; genus Papilio; species Papilio xuthus. Next base: position 2,694,430 of record NW_013532721.1, read on the forward strand.
CATCACCATTCAATGCATTTTCCTTGAAATATACAATTTTAAAATTAGTTTTAACATAAAAGCGATTGTGAAAATGTGGCTACCAAAACAGCATATTGGAACTCTTCCCCTTCATCCATGCGGATTCAGAGTAGTATGGCCTCCTCAGGCGGAAAGTATTGCTACAAAATATAAAGCTCTCACCTTTTCAGTCTGTGGTGGCTCCTCGGGAGGAAGCTCCAATTTCAGGAACTGCTCGAGTGTATCAACTTCATTTGCCAAATCAAAGTGGTCATAATCCTGTAATTTGTTAAAAGATCTTTTTACCACCCATTAAGCTTGGAGAACAACAACATATATTATATTTTAAAATTAAATTATATCAGAAAAGAAGTGGACATAAAGCATCAATATCAGTAATTTGCACATGACAATTGAAACTTAAATATTTCACATACATATCTAAATATGTAAAGTTACAATGAAAACAATAGATAAAAATAAATGCTTAGCCATTGTTTGTATCACACGGTGTTGTAGTATCATATGTGATAAAAAAATGTTAATTTGTTTATTAAGTTTCTCAACTCCAAATGAATAGTACCTTCACAACATTTTAACCACCAAGTCTTTTAGTTTCTAACATATTGTACTCATCCAAAAACCAATTAGAAATTTTAATTAGGGTGTGGTTCTCAGTGCTTTAAAGGAATTGGCATACTTGTATAGAAGAATTAAGGAAATATAAAATGGACAGAAGTTGCATTGACGTAAATAACTAAACGAATATATCTTTTGATTGTACTTACCCCACAATATTCTTGGTCATTAAATAGTTGTGGAGGCAGTGGCGAGCGCGGGTTGGGGTCGCTGACGGTGCCCCCGTTGCATTTGGCATTGTTTTGCATGAAGTCTTTATCATCTTCCCTGCCAGGCTCCGTTATGTCAATGATCTCATATTTTATGTTTTTAGAATCTAATATCATCAAGACACGCTGTTGCCTTTTTTTTACCTAAAAGAAAGTGATATCACGTAATCGAAAACAAAAGTTATATGACTCAGTTTAATAAAAAAGACTAAAGGCACCCGGTTGTAGCCAGGAATTTTCTAATATTAAACGTACCTCTTTGTTACCAGAAATACCACTTATGTATACTTTGACAACCATGATTGAAAAGTACCTAAAAGCAGGAATATAATTGTATAAAATACATGCAAAAAACACTAAAATTGAAAAATAGGCTTGGCCATTAGTCGATCTGTTAGAGTAATAATAATTACCACTCCAGAACTGTCATTTCAATATGACATTTCTAGTGTTACCATAATGGCATTACTAAAATTTCTACTCCTTTTTACAATTACCTAATTCTTATTTTTAACTCGATGTCTAGTTCAAAGTGGGAAGTATGAAATATTATCAAGTCCTTCGTTGCCTGAATGCGCCAACTAAAATATGAAAGGAAAATAAAACAATGAATTCGGTGAAACTTACGCAGGCGCATGAAGGAACTTTTTTTTATCAGTTGCCATTTTTTCTAATAATCATTATCGAGTTTGAGAATCGTTAGTGTTAGGGGTGAGGAGAATGATACAAAAAGATGAAGGATATATTTCGTAGATTGAATTTAGTGTATTGACACAATAAAACACAAAGGTTTTTACAAATACAATTGTAATTCACGTAATAGTACATAGGCATATCATTCAGTGGACATTTAAAAAATCTATTATAGTTCTCCTGCAAAAAAACATAAATCTATATTTCAGCTTGATCATAGCAATATGATAATCCAAAAATTTATGGAATGTCTTACAGCCTTCTTTGTTTTTTTTAATATCTTGCTCTATCAGCATTGTTGAAAAATGATAAGATCATTTATAATTACATACTACTTTATCATACACAATGGCTAAAATTAGAGCACACTTGACGGAATTATTACTGGGCTGCGAAAACTCTATGTTAAGTGTCGATAATTTTATAAGATTGTTGATACTTATAGCTCAAGTACTTAAGATTAGTTTAGTAAAAGCAAAGTAAAATAATCGTGGGAGGTATAATTTTCTCATACAATTTGTAAAAGTTGAATTTTTAATGCGAGTCGGATATTGGTATTAATAAAGAATTGTGAACCCCATAATCCGTTGTTAGTTCTTATTTAAACATAGTCTGAAAATAAAATTACTCTAATTAGCAAGGAAAGTAATTAAAAAAAATTATAGTAATGACTAAAAATAATTTCGAATATCACATCGACCTCAGTTCAAATTCGCAAAATACAAACAATAGTCCATTTTTGTAGGCCTTGGATGTCTTATTTTCTAACATGAGAAAAAAATGTCGCTGTGAAAACGGTTTAAGTTACTTTATTACACTAAAAGCTTATATTTTTACACTTTAGTAGATACTATATAAAGTGTAAGAAATCCTTATTCACAAGCACGTATAGTTTTATAATTGATCTTATTAATTAATAAAATGAATAAGTTAAATATAAAAAAGAAGGTAAGTATTACGTAATTTTACTAGATTATCGATTTAACAGTCTTCACTCATGCCCATTTAAAAAGAAAAAGTGTAACCTTAGCTTGTTTTTGAAAAATAGAGATCTCATTTAAAGTATTTTTAACTCACCGAATAGTTTAGTTAAATGTTAAATCAATTTCTTGAATATACAACTTGCAAAAGACGTTGATATTAAGATAAACGCTAACTATTCAACCGCGAAATTATATATAGGCAATCATAATTAACAGAAACGCTATAGGATACATTCGGCGGATTCGATCCATTTACATTCATTTATTAGACAAACAGACCGCGCCTCACTTTACGTCACCCCTCAGTGATTCATCAAACAATCAAATAGTTTTATAAACTCAGTGAACTGCCACAATAACAGTAGTAAAGGAAATAAAAAGTATAGAAGTCTGTTTGTGGTCTATTTTATACAGTGATTTAGATGTCAGAAACCCAATATTAATCCCGTTTGAATCAAAACGGAAACCCTTATGATATTAATTAACGTAGATTTGTTACCAGCTATATATCTACTAAAACATTACTTCCCAGTGTTATTGCCAGCGGTACTTGGAAAGGTAAACAAACAGATATAGCGCACATAGTTACAGGTATAGAGATGCACCATTCATTATCGTTCCCTACGCTATGCCAATTGTAGACGGAGCTTGCAATATCTTGGCAGACGTGAAGAATGTTTTTAAATGTCGTTTTTTGTAACCCTAGAAATAAGAGGACATATTTTTTTTAGCTAAATGGACAATGTAAACGTTAAGGTGTATGCCAATAAGTCGGTAAACATGTTGAGAATGATACTACGTCGAAAATACAATTGGCAGTTATCCAGACAGCTGTTGGTGATAATCCGCCACGTCGCCGCTGACTGCCTTAATATTTGTCATTATATTACATACTGTTTAACACCTCTGCGATGACGTTGACTAGCTGTAACAATCTCTCATACGCCAATTATACGCTAAATCACAAGTCCTAAACTTTGCAAACAAAAGACGTAATTTTATAACACAAGACAAACTTCACATTTCCGCCTTTTGCCTGTCTGTATAAAATTTGTTTGCAATTCTTAAGTCTTCATTTGGTACTTTTAGGTATAAAATTTATTTTATACGAGTCTATTACGTTAATAGTACTACTACTAGCGTAGAGCTGTTAGTGATTTATTTTGAATATCATTGGCATTAATAGAATGTCATAGCTACATGTCATCATAAAATTGAATCGCGGGGGCGAAGTCGTTCCGCACAATTAGCGACATGACAGCTTTGTTTTATGCTGACCCTGTTCAAAATGTATGTACATCTTTCACAAATGTGACAAGAGCATAAAATGTATTGAGTATACTCACGTCAGTGTGACTCGAGTAACGCTATTCAGTTTTAAAATGAAAATTTCAATCATTATATTTTCAGATATTCAGATGCTAAATGTTTGTGTATATAAATTCTGGCGATCCCTCCCCGTGTCCCTACATTATGTGTCCAATTAAATAAATTGTCGAGTGAATAGGAAGTGGGGAGAGCTCCGATGAGGCGACAAATCATTGCGATGTATAAACAAAGTCGTCCATTATATGTATGTTAGTGCAGTAACGGCTTTAGCTCTAGTAATGATTTCTACGACACCCTCCTTTTTAAAACAACTGTTAAACAATAGTTAAATTTAAAAAAAAAACTATATAAGCTACAGTACATATTTTTCGTTTCTTTTCTCCTTCGATTTTTTTGTTTCATTTTCTTTTCTTAGTACGAAATTATTTGCACTTTTGAGCTTTAGAAAGTAGTCTTATTTTACTGATAATTTCTTAACCAATGAAAATACAGACCTTATTAAATCTCATTATTAAAAGCGTAGGTATTATTATTTGAAGTACTCGGAACAATAACATAATGAATACAATAGTAGCAACTAAATTCAAATCACATAAGGTCTTGTACTAATTAAATGAAAAATGTTATACCATAGAGCATTTTACAATTCATAGAAACGATAATCATAGACGAGATGCTGAATGTAGAGTTCATACACAGATTATATATTTAAAGCTTTAAATACTTTATAGAAATGTAAAACTTAAGACTAAAAATTTATTATACTAAGTACACTCATTAAATTGACCTCGACATTATAACACTTTGAGGATCACGAGGAAAATTTTGTTAATTATTAAATAAAATCTAAAAGCAGCCGCGTAACGTCTTATAATTTGCTGTCGACTGGGCTTTATAGTTTTACTACATGGTAACACTTGTAGGACAAACCAAATTCCTTATTGTTTTCATATTAAATTTACCTACATATAAAACTGAAATCACAAAAGCAATATATTTTAAGATTATAATAAATATTTGTTTTAAATGTCAAATACATTGTCGACGACGACATAAAACAAATTAGTTTTCTTTACCTACCGTAATGGTACTTTTCCATTGTATTGTGTCAATCGCAAAATATATGCTAAAATAATATATGTATTAACCTATTTAAAACTAAATTAGTTTTATATATTGCAATCGGAAGCTGTAAAAGAAGAACTAAGTTAACTTCTTTAGTAGTAAGCGCACGTGTGGCGCTAGTGTCGCCGAGAGCATGCAACATAATCTGTATTTAGTTTATCTGCTATCGGCTCGGCTCTGCTCTACGTACGGCTTACATCATACACACATCACGTCGCGTTATCGTGACGGATATAACGGTAACGTGACGTATGTGATGATGAACGTTCAGCCGTGTATTCTGACGTGTCGTGCCGGACTCAGACGGGCGTGCCGAAGTCGGGGTCCCCGCGGCCGGGTAGAAGACGGGCCCCCATCTTGCCGCGATCCACGCTGCCGTTCACCATCGCCCCGTGCTCCGTCACGCGCCGCGCTGAACCTATCCTGTATATTCATACATCATACTGTTTACTCTATCACATAATGTACAAGAAACGCGAAGTATAAGCTACAAAAGTTTCAATACATTACCGAAAGCCTTTCGGTTCCCGCCTAGGTTTAGCTTCGCCGTTAGTCTTGGCAGGCATGACGTCACTGGGGGCGGGCAGTAGGGCGGGCTGCAGGGCGGGGGGCGGCTGCAGCGCGGGCGACTCGGGCGAAAGCGGAGAAGGCGGCGTGAGGGGTGTAGGCGGTGTGGGTGGCGACTTTGGCGATGGCGGCGATGGCAGCAGGACAGATTCCGATACTAAAGACGGATATGAGCTTCGTGGAATAGCTTCTGTGAAATTTACCAAAAATTGGTATTAATGAAATAAAAATGACTCGTAGTCTTCAGGCGGAAGAAAATAGAGTTAATAATTACTTGTATCATTCATAATAATTAGCGGCGCGGGGTCGAGTGACGCTGGTGGCAGTGTGGGCGGGGCGG
>NW_013532721.1:2700362-2750103 GCF_000836235.2 Papilio xuthus
GACGGGCTCGGCGGTCACGTGGGGCTCGTCCGACGAGTGTGCGTCTCCGGCCACCGCGCGGTAAGTCCCCTTCGTCCGCCAGTCCTGGATATAGTCCTGTGCCATTAGATAAATTTTTGTTTTGTTCATGTAAAATAAATTGATACAAAGAGTAAATATAGAAAAACAATTCTGCTAAATGAAGCTGGGGCTAGTTTTGGCTATAAAAGTCAAAGCAGTCGCATACCTGTGGCTTGCGTCTCTTTTTGAGAGAGGGTCGCCTTGTGTGCACCGGCGTGGAGAGAGGTGTGGCGGGGGGGGGTGAAGAGGCAGTGCGGGAGGCGCGCACGCGGGGCGGAGATGAGGGCGGGGACACACCGGGGGACGCCCCCGACACCGCCTGGTACGGACCCCGACGTCGCTCACCGACGTTCTCACTCTCTAGTCTCACCATCTGGAACATCGCACATACTAATTTGTACCCTGTTACCGTATCTACTCTAAAGTTCAAAATAGTAGGTAGAGGAAGTAGTGGGGAGAAAGTATGTTGATGTAGGTGTGTATGACTACCTCTAGCCTGGTTTCGATCTTAATGTTGTCGTCGTCCATGTCGAGTATGGCGAGGTTGTTGTTGAGAGCGCTGTAGTCGACGGCGTAGTCTGCCCGCCGCGCTCCCCGCACCGCCCCGCACCGCTCCGACCCGCACTCGCTGCCCGACCCTGCCACTGACTCCGCCCTACCAACACAAAATACCATTGGCCAAGGAATGTAGAGCAAGTAGAGCTGTCAGTATAATAATTCTTGATGTAATATGTTCAATGTATACCTATTGTTATAGTCAGGTGTGCGAGGGGCGGTGGGCGTGGCGCCGGAGCCGTCCCCTTCCTCGCAGAACACCTCCCCGTCCTCGGGGTACAGCGGGAACCTGCAAATAACCATCACAAACTATTATTCACATCTTTTTATAACTAAATTTCAACCTTTCACATTTTGTACAAAGTTGAAATAGTGAACGACATTAGATTTTTTTAGCAATCAAACAGTGTTCAAAAATATGCTGCTCTTATGATATTACTAGAGTTAAATTCATAAAACAAATCATTGTGTATAAAAAATATTTTCAGCGTAAGAATTGGTAAAACATTTAATTTCAAGTGATCTAACGAATCGATGTTTATCAATATTTTCTAAAGCGCAAAAATCGTTGAAGATTATATAACTTCAAAAACAATAGTTCATAGTCCATTGATATCCAGTATTATCAATCATGTCCTATTGTTTCAAACTTAAGAATGCTCTTTAATTTTCAATAAAGTCGGCGTTCATAAACATTTATTTGTCAAGGACTTTGACAAAAAATTAATATCCCAATGATCATGTCACGAAAAAATTAAGAACAACGCCATCTAGTCTAAGGTTTGAAAAATAGTCTACTGATTCGCAACGACAAAGTAAATATTTGTTTAATAGAGTATATGAAACAAGGCTAGTACTACCAATAATACCTGTAGTTATCTTCAGAAAGGCGGTCGTCGTCATCTGTAGCTATGAACTGTACACAGAGCGCGCAGTCGCCCTTCACGCTTTGCAACGCCTGCACCGCCTCCTTGTGACATGCCTGAACACGTAATAAAATACATTTAGACATCTTACCGTTGGTTTCTGAGATCAAAGACTCTGTATAAAACATGTCGTCATCCCTTTCATTATCTTCGACAAAACAGAGATAACAATATGTTTTAACCGAGATTTTGGCTTCAGAAACGCAAGGTTAGTTGCAAGCCAAAAAGACTCCTTAATCAAAATACATTTAAGTAATTGTCGTTGAGCGCCATCTATCGTTTACCTGTGTAAGGTCGAGGTCGTTGATGGCGAGGATGGCGTCGCCGACGTACAGCTCGCCAGTGAGTGCGGCCGGCCCGCCCGCCTCCAGCTCTGAGATCAAGATAGGCACGCCGTGCTCGCGACCACCCTGTATAGTCACATTTATTTATAAATAGATGTCGCTACTAGTCACCGTACTCACAAAACTATTAGCAAGACCAAGAATCATGTCTTTAAACCTAAAAACTGACAAATATATCTAAACAGTTAGGTATAAAACAAAATAAATTATGATAGCTCACTGCGCCACTATCCACGTTAACTAATGTCATAAGATCCTTTTTGTACTGTAGCTGTAATGTCATTTTTTATCTTTTATGTAATTTTAACTGTATAAAACATATCGTCATCCCTGTCATTACCTTTGACAAAAATTTTGAACGGCGATTTTGGTCTCAGAAACCCACGGTAAGTAGGTTTTATAAATATTGTCACAGAACAAAGCGAGATAGCAGGGCACCCTCGTCAGTTCTGTCTATCTCTATCATTAAATTATTTAGCACAACTTTAAATTGCTAAATAAAAATACTAAACATACTTATGTTAATTGTGTTTCATCAATATTAATATTCACTTCATAGTTAGTGTTATGCTTTTTTGCAAAATTAGACCACCTTACCGTTTTAATATATTCAAAACAAATTTATTTAATGTAAACATTAAAAATTAACGTGTAAATAACTTGTCTAATTATATACAAGCCGATGATTAAATTAAATAATTTATGTATATGTAATTCATGAATATATTACTATGTATATTGTTAGATAAGATGTACAGCATTTATGTTAATGAAGATGTTGCGTGCAGGAAGCAATATATTATTGAGATGGCACAAGTCAAACGTATCGGCCGCTATCACCGCCGCGGCGGTCGCAATCAATATCCTTTGCGCGCAGGGCTACCACAAACACAATACGATTGCACAGACACCATAAATTATAGTTAATTCGAACAAATAAATAGTTGCTGTTCATAACTTTACTCTAGCAAAACATTTTGCATACATTTTTCACATTTATGGTGACCCTAGTTGTTGAATTAAAAAAACGAATTAGTAGCCAATGTGTTCTCTCAGACTATGTCATCTATGGCAATTTCATCGGGGTTGCGGTAATCGTTCTGATACCTTTCTAAAAACGTCCATCCATACATCCAAACATTCGCATTTATAATATTATAGTATGATTAAATTTTAACATAAAATTCACGTCTTGCTTAAAAATCAGAAAAACATTCTATAATAGTTGGTACTAACAGTGACAGATATTCCCAGTCCAAGATGCGGTGAGCGACGCACACGCACGGTGCGGGGTCGTGCGGCGGGAGCGCGCGGCCGAGGCGGGCGCGGGGACAGGCCGCGGCAGACGCGCACCAGCGTCTTGTGCCGCTGCAGCAAGATCTCTGCCTCCACCTGCCAGGTAAACGACAGATTTAAACGCGTTAAAAAAAGGTTTCTTATTATCACTATAAGTATTTTGTTATTACATTTATGCGTGGTGTGGTGATTACATTTGCTGCTTTTGATCGAATTTAACAGTATTATTTTACTTCTCAAACCAATGAGTTCGCTTATTGTCATCAATTTCTCTTATTAGGTACACATATAAAAACAAAGTATGTTACTATGTAAAGGGATTTCTAATTGTCAATAACCCTACACCACATTATTTTATCGTATAATGTTCATGAAGTATGTCGTATGAAACTGTTCCCTTAAAATTAAAGCATCATTACGTATTATATCCTTATCTAACAATTCTATTTTAGTATCGTCTAATATCATTCGCATTGCATTAGCAATTCTAGAATTTGGGAGGTTGTCACTGATCCTTTCTCGGTGACCATTTAACTAAGATTACTCAGATTGTTAGGAAGCTCCTCAACCAGTCCCTTTGGATCTAGCAAAGCTTCAGACTTATTCCAAAGGTAATACCTGTGCCCAAAGCGAGTCTCTAACTTCAGAGCGCATGTCCCTGCCGAGCAGCTGCAACTGCTGTATCCTGCCCGCCAACTCCTTGTCCAAATACTTTGTAGCCAATCTAATCGTTACAACAAAGTGATATAAATTAAATATTTTTATTCTATAGCCTAAATATGTGTTTATATACTTATAATATAAGTACTTTTTTACTGCTTTTTATCACATCAAAAAGTCAAATAAAGGTTCCTCAATCAAAAGTCAATGGAACATTATTTAGTAACCAAGATATTGCTTGACCCAAGTATTATGAAATATAAAGTCAAACTTGTTAACTATTTGCCCTTCTCTTAATAGAATCTTCGCTATAAGTGTTTTAGTTCCAGACCTTTCTATGTACAAATGTATCTCACGTTGAAATCGTAGTACTACAAGGTTAACTTAAATAAATATAAAAAGATTTTCATATCAAGCCAATTAAATGGTTGTTTTTGCTGATTTTTTTTGTGAAAAATAATTTAAAGCTTCATTAACCAAGGGCCTTCGTGCCAGGGAATGACTGCAACGTTACGCAAAAAATAAGGTTAAATAAAAAACAAAGAAACTTACATAAAGAAGTGGTTTGCGTATGAATTTTTCCAATGTTTTTTTGGAATACATCTACGTTCCTTAAGCTTAAAAAAAGTTTATGAGGGCAAAATACTGCACATATATTGAAAAGTTTATTGTATGAAATTGCTCATAACATTCATAACATTGATTGTAAGAAAAGCTAATTAAAAATAATGACGATGAAGGTTGCATGAATTTAATCTATAGAAAGCATCTAGAGCTGAATCATATCGAGACGTAGATGTCGTAAACTGAGAACTGCACATAAAAGAACTCGACTCTTCAATTAATTAATAAGTTTGTCTAGTTCAAGATTGCAACAAGCGCATGTTTGGAACAGCTTTCACACTGCAAAATCTACAACAATTTTATAGATATCAGACCTATAATTTTTATAGGTTTACCACTCTTTTCTAGTTTTAGTTAGGTTAAAAGAAGTAGGACGAAGCATGAAATAACAGAAGGTTAGCCAAAGAATTAATCACATGACAATATTATATTAATAGTAATAGTTTTGAGAAATTTAAAATCTACACTGAATAAAGTTGTATACTTTTGTCAGTTTGTAAAAAAAAAACAGATATAAGTTTTCTCTAGAACAATTAAAATATATTAGGTTGTGTAATAATTGTGCTATATACAAAATCGTGTCTCCACTGTGGATGTGATATGGTGTGATGTACATCACCTGGCTCCAAAGAGTTCTGAATGCAGGGCGAGCACGGTGTCCCGGAGCGCGGCGTTCTCCCTGGCCAGCTGCGCCGCCTCCGCCCGAGCGCGCCTTGCCTCCCCCACCTCGCCAATACCAACAGCCATCCCCTCGACACTATCCTTGCGAGCCGCTGTCAATCATTATTGTAGGAATTATATTGAAAATGTTCCTAAAGTTACGAGATTATATTATAGAGGCAGTTAGATTCGGAAGGATTTTCTTTCTTATTGCGTCACCTTCTGAAAAAGAAATGAAAGCCTCGCAAATAGGAGGCGATGGCAAACTATGATCGGGTAAAAGTTTAAGTGAAACTTAACTTCTCATTTGTGTAGATCCTGATTATTCATCATTTGTAACCACGTTTCGCGACAAATCATCCTTGTTCCTTACATGCACCTAGTTGATTGTGCATTTTATGCGGTAGTATTGTTGGCTTCAGAAAAGGTAACGTCATCCAAAGAAAAAAACGTTGTATTTCAAATGGAATATAAGAAATTAATTACGATTGATAGAATAGTTATTGACGGTACATGTGTACTTAATAACAACAAAGGAGCAAACGACCCCCGTGTGACGCGCTCCATTTGTTATTCAATCGTGAGTCAGATTTAACTTTAACTCGGCATACACGTTACGTATAATTAAACGAAACGCGTTGCATTCGTCGCCCGCGCCACCGCTATACGCCACATCGGTTTAATTTAAACTAATGAATGACACACACAGGGCTGCCAACTAGTACGCAACTTGTTAGGCGGATAGTTCCTGAAAAATTGTCAATTCAAACCTTTAGCTATTTTTGTGAGACTTTAATTATCTGCGTCGACTTTACACCGTTAGTTCTATTTTAAATATTCCATTTACTTTACAATTGAAGGCAACTTCTTTTAGCTAGTACATTGAAAGTAACTGCCCAACATTTTTATCACATGCATTACTCTAGATTCCAAAGATAGTCGAAATTTACCGTAATGCGGTAACTCTTAAGAAATAAATTATAACAAGAAAATAGACTAAACAAATTGAATCAAATCAAAACAAGTAACACCGCTATTAGAGTTTAATAGTAGGTGCGTCGGAATTTTAGATAAGAGCTCATTTGCATTCAGACAAATATTTAGGTAACATTATCTGAGTGTAAACTTGCCGAAACATTTAAGTTAAATGTTGTCTATATCCAAATATAGAAATCAATTCTACTATCTATTATTGTCGCGAACGTTTACGATAATTAAACTAAATTATACGGCGACATTTTTGACATCCCTGTTTGAGAATATTTTCACATAGCAAACCATAATGATAAAACATCAACAAAAACTTATCCATCAATCTTTAGCATCTTTAGAAAGAATATAAGCTTGGAGATTTACAACAATATTCGGTAGCTTATAAGCACAAAAAATAATGTAACATTAGGTGCAAAACACAACGGCGCCGGGTAAGCGGGATTAGTTTGAGATAAAGAAGCTTACCGACAGCCGCCCGGGCTTGCACTAACTCTGCTCTCATATCCACGAGCTCTGCCTGCGAACAAAACAAAATATTGTTGAATTACTTTGCTCAATACTAACTATAACACTATGTTGTAAGAAACAAATTATGTTTTATCTTGGGAAAGTAGTAAAGTATGTATACAATGATGGACAAAAAAGGTTGAAGAAATCCGAAGAAAATATGGAAGGATTTTGTGAATATGCGTAAGAAGTGCGAAATTTCAGATTGAATTGGGAAAGTAGTTCATGCTGAGTCAATCCTTTGTATATAAATACACAGTCATTAGGAAGTATCAACCTTTCAAGATCTTATTATGTATGATATGATATAAGTCATGAATATAGGGATGTATGAGATATGTGAAAGTATGAGATAATATTATGTGATATAATTTGTTAATAGTAGGCAATGATTTACCTATCTCTGTCTACCTTTCTTGGAATAAAATACGCGGCAATCTATCTATTTTAAGTATCTCCGAAAAGCTATTCTGAATATGTTTATACTTGTCGAATGAAGAATTCAAAATAGAAATAGCTAATGCTTAGTGAACAGCTATTGCATTCGCATTCCACGAATAGATCGAAGAATGGGCCATTCCTATTAATAAATCTTATGATTTATAATCGTACCTATTAAATATCTCAAAGTAGTTTCACTATCAACGACTTTTAATGCTGAAAATAACGATAAATGCATATTAAGTTATGTGTCTTTTAGTTAAATAATCATAAGGTCTTTACCACTGTTTTGAATTTGCAAAATATTATCTGAAATTTTATTTGACTTAAAGCGTTCACGTAAAGATTACTCTATTCAAGCTCAGCATTTCCTCGTACAATAAAATGTGATTTAGATGCCTAAGCATTGAGTCATGGTCACAATGGGATATAATCTCAACTTGAAATCAATAGCGACGTAAATTCCAATCAGAGACGACAGATGGCGGGCGTGACACGGCGCACGCGCACATAAATCCTTTAACCTTTGCCATTCCCTTAACCTGCAGGACTCACGCCTCCATCCCCCATTCACTTAAATCTTGTCTCATTTAACGTACCCGCTAATTCCTCGATGATTTATAGTATTAAATCAATTTAGCGGTGCGTCTTTCGGCTGTAAAACAAATAGTCTAAGCCTGCGGGCTACCGATAAATAATGTTAATGAAAGAGATTTATTTTCTCATTATGTTTAATAAATTTTTATTAAAGTTTGTTGTTGGAAGATGGAGCAATGTTTGGAGAGTATCATGTTTTTGAATACCGGAAGTAAGAAGCATTTTCTTTATAGAAATCAAAGTAAAAGTGTAGACTATTTCATATTTGATTTACGCTTGGATTATACAAAAAATGCTACAAATACTTTCAACTTTTTAAAATTTCTAACGATATATTAGATAGTATTTTTGTATTTTGTGAACCAAATCATATGTTAAAAACCTATTAAATTGATATGGACATGTGGGATTTGGATTGTATACGCATATTGTTTTGCAAAAATCCTTATTATTGAGAAAAATTCTATAGTTATGATGCGCAAGCTTAAGGAAAATACGTTGACTGTATCTAGACTAAACAACAGTACAATGTTCTCAAGTAAAGAATCGCACATTGAAAAGAGATAGTTTATTTCCTGATCTAGACAATAACGGGTATTATTTAATTTTTTTAAATCAATTGATCACAGTTCAAAAAGTTAAACATGATGACGTCTCTGTTTTCTCAATGATAACGTGAGGGATGACGATATGTTTTGTTTCAGTGTTTTTACAATGGAAACCCCCAGTTGTCTCTGTGCGACGATACGGAAACAGTGTGATAGGAGTCAGCGACGCGAAGTCTCGTATGCGCGGCGCAGTGCCGGTGGTCTAACGTCTGACCCGATAGACTAAGGCCAGTCACAGACTAAACAACATTACAGTATATACCTCATAAAAAAATATGAACTCTGAGATTGCCCTTCTATATAGTAGTAGTAGATGAAAAAACGACATACATTGTGCCATTTAATTCTATTTGAAGCAACCTAAGCATAACTTATTTAACAACTAAACCTGCGTTTAATTCTCAGGAGGATATTCAAAATCCTACGTCTGAAGCCACCAATATCAGAAACAAACAGGAGCCCTTTTTTTCTTTTTTTTAAAGTTGGTTTAGAAACTAGATGTCGCGCTGGAAGACAGAACAAATTATACCGCCATAAATAATTTTTTAACATAGATCAAATAACAAGGGGAGAAACATTTAATAGTGAATGTTACGTTTACTGTTTACAATGTAAATAAGTCGCCAGCCTCTCAAATTAAACATGATCGGATGCACCTAGCGCTAGCGCACTCGACCCTCAACTTATTTAATCCACCCACACACTTTATACACCCGTGTATCTAAACTGACTTCTTTATTAATTTCACAATCGGCTTTGTTAACAAATACATCTTTGGAAAGAGGAAAAATTAAAGAGTAAAACAAAGAGACCCAAAGATTATTCAGCGTAGTTTAATATAAAGATTTAAACTATGTCCTTCTGTTCCATTATGAATTACCCAAAATGTAGTTAACATTGGGTAGCCAGTCGCCAAATATTAGGAAGATTTTTTTATCTTTAGTTTTATAGCTAAACTAGCTGTCGTCTAGAGAGAATCGGTCAAGCCGTTTCAGAGGAGTATGGGAACGAAAATTGTGATACGAGAATTTTATATATAAGATAGAAACTCGCACATCACTAAACTTTATCCATTGTAAATTTTGTATGATAATTGATGTACGTTTTAGACATGAAAATGAGACTTGGTTCATTATCCAGAGATAGTGTTGAACCATGTCAGCATATAATAAGCTTGTGCAGTGTTTACGAGGTACAATACATAGTAAAGGTGTCGCGTAAAGATGACTCAGTCAGTTAAATATGAATTTTAACTAGAACAACTAATAATGATTGAAGAGCTGCCAAATTAACGGGGACAAGGACGTTAACTAAACCTGAATACGAAAAACTAAAAACAATTTGTCGCTTTTAACAAATTGGTAAATCAACAAGATGTTACTGGGTGACAATGTTTCGGTGTAGTAGAATGGAAACACTCTTACCCTGTTCTGTTTCAGTTTAAATTTTATCTTTATTTAATGCACTCAGTAGCTTGTAGATAACTTTTAACTCCATAATACTGTTGGATTTAATCTTATCGGATCAAATCGACTATTGCAATTTATCGACTCCATGAATGAAGTCGAGAATTTAGTAACGTAATATTAATATCAGTGCAAACAGTTTTTGAGCAAAGGTGTAATGCATGTGTACTTACATTGTACTTTAAACAAATGTTTGTATTCTTACATTGTAAATACATTATTGTGTCTGGTGTATTGGCATGTATCATTATACATGCCAATAACTCACAAAAAACACTCAAGAAACGTTCAAAGAGGCCTATAAAGTACACAGGCACGGCAAAGAACAAAGAGCAAGTAACGTACACAACAGTTGAATATTATAAACACGTTTTGTGAGGTTTTTAGAAAAGAATCGCTATTTTAAATTCTGTAGAGTGGAGACAATGCAGGTTGGCGGGTCGGGGAACTCGGATGCCGCGCCGAGCCGGAGACGGACTACCACAGACTTGGTGGAACAGGGTCACCACCATTGCTCTATTTGTAACAGACCATAGTCCAGATTGCAGCAGAACCATACCTTAACTAAGGAACATAATAATAAATGAATAGAAATAACCGAAACGTATTATGTTATAATAGAAAACCAAAAATCTGCACGACGAGACGTTTCGCTTCTATTACTTTTTCCTTTTCTAAAGTTTATGTATTCATGTTTTGTCTAGACTTTTAAAAGCTGTGATAAAAATATTATGTTCTTTATAAAATAACTAGATACGTTTCTTCCTCAATTAAGAATAACGCTTACAAAATATTAAACGTGTGGTTACTTTATATTCAACTGTTACGCTTAGATTACCTAACATGTTGCATAACGACATCATAAATGTTTTCCAATGGTATTTAATTTTAATAGCATAGTCATTGCAGATTTTTATAGTTAATATAGCAGCACAATGCTGGCATTGATTGCCGAAGGGCTGCATTATGTTCGTGTTATGTAAACATCGTATTGACACTAATTGTTCTCCAACGTACTATAATATTAATAATATCCATTATAATTTTATATGTTGTTTTTAATGAACTTCTTCAAAAGAAAAGCTGAATAAACAAATGGATTTTTAATCTTAAATATTGGTTTTTTGTGTTTATTTATTATTAATAAAATAATTCAATAGAACATTCAATTTATGCAAGAGGTACTCGATAGAATGTTTTTAAAACTAAAAATATCCATAAAATTATAAAGTAACAAAATCTATAATTTAATGTATTCCTATGACATAACATATTCTCAGCAAGTACTTTGTCTGTTTGTAACCTTAACCTTACGTCTGTGTTCTGTGTTTTTATAAGTTATGTTGTAAAATGTAAAATTGTAAGTATCTTTGAGATAGCGTCTTTGGAAGGGCGCTTTGAGCAATTTCAAAGAGTTACAGCTCAGCTTCGTGTCTTATCGACAATTCGCCATCGAGTCTATTCAATGCTTAGCTTTTAGCACTGCCTAGGTCTCGTACCTGTATTCTTGACACACATTTGATTATGCGCTTCGTCTAGGTGTAAACACTTTACGCTCGGTTTAGTCAAATAGTTAAAACATAATGACACAAGATTTTCATTTCAATTTTCAAACAAATACTCGAAAATACAAACTGCAATGCGCTTAAATGTCGACAGACTCATGAGTTAAATACTTGTTTGTATACGTTGAATTGATTTCAAAATCTGCTATGTAATATAACTTTATAAATAGCAAAGTACCTTGTTATATTATAATACAAAGACTATTATTTCATCTATTACATAAAAGCACCTACACCTAAATTACGTAAGCAAGTTCTTTTATTCAGATATATGAAAATGAATTAGTTTATTGATTATTGTCGACAGATTGCTGCAAGTTGATCAAAGCAAAGTTGCGATAACCAATAAACACGACCTACGCCGAGTCAAGATCATTACCGTCCAAATAGCGTGGGCGTATTGTAACGAACGATTGTGAATATTGTAACCACGTATACACGATGTTACACAAATCGTGTGGCCAGAGTTAATGTGCATGTATCACAGCACTCGTAATGAAAGTACAGTTACATCTAATGGTTAATGCTGAGACAATGAATGCAATTCATTAGGGCGGCAATAAAACACGAGTCGACGTCCGTCGTCCGCCGATTTACCTAAATACCGAGACGACAAGCTGCTCGCTTTCATCTCGTCACTAATTAAGTTACGATTGATTGGGATGAAGGTATCCGCCGTTATTTTTACTCAATTTATAGGACTGTATCATAAATTTGATAGACAACCTTTTACCGATAGAGAAATTGAACAACACGAAATAAGAAGCGGGCCATGAATCGATGTCAATGACCCGATAGAATAAAAGTTTCAACAAATTCTGAAATACATTTTTTTCATGACCTTTCCACATCGTAACATCGTAGCATTAAGGTTATTATAACCAAACATGTTTTTTTCATGATACAAGACCTTTTTAAAATTCAATACAGATTGGATGATTGAGAGAAACAACTTCGGACTTGTATAAAGTTGTTTTGGGATAAAGATGTTTCCATGTGATTTAAATTACTACCACATGGGTTACCGATTCAAAGGTCCATTTTAGTAGTAAGATAAGCAATCCTTTCCTAGTGCGGCGCTCGCGATGATGAGTTGATAACGTCCGGATTTAACGAGATTGATTCACCGTACCCCTTATCTTAGTTAGAATCTTAGCGGGATGATGTGACTGCGGCACGCGCTCCCCGCCACACGCGGACTCGCGACAATTTTATTCATAGTAAGCGGCTACTATAAATCTTCCAACACTCCGCGCCGACGTTCGTAGCGGCCGATCATCTCGGCAGATGAAATTTGACGCTCATTTGTATAACAGCACTACGGGTATCACGTTTTAGTAGTCGGATCTTCCACAGCTTTTAACTCTCGACATATTTAATACGACCACACAGGGAGATATGTGAAAATGGGTGATTATGTCGGTGAGAGATATTTGGATAGTTTCCGTGTCGTACACGACTTTCACACATTTACAAATAAGTTATTCAAACGATGGAAAATGAAAACTTGTAAATTTAATATGAGCTGTATGGTCGCGTGCATGGGTATTTACGCGTTAGAACGTCGTGTTGTGTTCGTGTGCGTTCGTTGTTTCGCCCGTCTTGTAACGCCCCACATTGTTTCGTCTGACGGACTTGAATAGAGTTCAAGTGCTCATTTGCATGTGGTCGCAGCGGCAGCGTTGCGGCGGCCGGGGAGACGATTGTCCTGCGTCTTTGCACTTGTTGTCACTCGGTATGCAAACACTTCACTCTGAGCTAACTGTCCGAGGATGAGGGGACATTAAGGGCAGCTGAGGTTATTATCTAGAGTACCGTATTTTCATCTGCATGTGAATAGTAAACACATCGTCCGTCTAATTGACCGCCATGACTTTTGGTTCTCATACACAAGGTTAACTCTAAATTACGTTAATGTAGTAATTGTAGTTCAGACAATGTCAGTAGAAATTTATTATATTTAAATTTTTATTGCATTCATAATGGTAGAATAAAACTAAGACATTCACGTAATAACTTATTGGCCATTGTAATACTTGTAGTAACTTACATTCAATTTCTATTGCTTCTGGCCCTTTGCGAGCTGCACGTATGAAACATCCGATAAGCACGAGCCCTCGAGACAAAAAGCACGGAACTGAGATCAAACGAAGCATGATTAGTTCCCGGAGGTTCGCCCACACCACACTTGACGCTTATGCAACAACAAGCAAGTGCAGGCGAGATCGCATCGGAGTCGGTGCTGTCGTAAAGCCAAATTAGATGCATTACCATAAAATTTATTTAAGAACGATTTCGATCTAGGGGGGACGAGCGATCGCCGATCGATTTAAAAGTTTAGTGAATGGAGCGATGTGACCTAATGAGGTGGAACAATGGCGGGCGCCCGGGGACCTCTGATGGTATCGCGCGACGCGGACGTCGACCGAGGAGCTGCGGGGCGTCGATGTTTGATCACGTTTGTATGCAATAAATGGTAACATTGTTGTTACCACAACTGCGCTCGTAACTCTATTACCGAAAGATCAATACAAATTAGAAGAGGCGAAAGAGACTTTAGAAACATGTTATATTTTAAAATATCATTACAGTTTGTATTTCTAATCACATGGGTATATCTGTCTGATGATAGACTAAAAATTAACACCAGGTAAAAAAGAGTGGCTAAAATATTATTTATTTCTGTGGTATTTAATAAAATAAGGGTAAACCAATTACAGATAGTCGTACAAAATGATATCTTATAAAAAACAGTAACGCGTAAACAAATCAAACGGTACCTTTAAAAGACCCTTTAATAGCGTTTGTAAATCATTAGCAAAGTCATAAATTTTAAAGCAATTTGTAATATGTAAAGTGGATGTTTGCACGTTGCTATTCCGACGGGACGACGACGAAGCATTAAGTTGTAAATAAAAACGTGATTTAGTGGTGAATGTGGATATTGCGTGACACTACGTAGGACAATAGCCACGCGGTAGTAATGATATAGGCTGTGTACACACTGGAGTATTCTTTGGTAGGATTGGTATGTTTCTGTAGACAATGTGAATATACCTGCGACTGAGAAAACAAACTAAATAATGTTAACAAATAGAAATTTGTTATTATGATAGACGAGACCCTTTTTATTATTTTATGAATGTTGATACTGACTTTATAGTCTTAATTTGCATATATGTTTTTCTTTAAACAGATTCAACAAATTGCTAAGTTAATGTTCAAAAATATTTAAGTGTAAATTGCCCTGAAACCGTAATAATTTCCTTTGCATTTAGTTAGCTCGCTTAAAAATAGTAATAGTAAAATTCCTCTCTCTCTCTGTCCTTCTCTGTCTCTCAGTCTCTGAAATAATGTTATGAACTCTAGTAAAGAACCGGCCTTAGCAAGCAATCACTATTGCTACACCATCGACATCGACAAGCAGTCGATATCACTGGACACGATCCAAAGATTTATCTCGATTCCTCTCCTCTGTCTAACATCTGAATGGAATTAAACATGTTGATGTACAAAGTGTCGGCCTATCGTACAGACAACTGAATATATTGAAAATTTATTCATTACTATTAAATTAATGCATCATATTATAATGTACAAAATGCTTGTCTCATTTGTGATAAATGTTTTATATCATTTAAAGGCTAACATCGAAACTAATGTATTCTTTAAGATATTTAAAAGAAACTGCGTAAAGAATCATTAGCGATAACACATAGCTGAAGAATTGGAAGAAAGTCTCTGTAAACTTTTGGAGTAAGTAAATACAATAATTCTTCAACATAAGCACTTTTATATTCTCCTTAGTAAATAGCAGTTTGGTACGTGTACAAGTTCATGCATTTAATTCTAGTTTGTATGTTGTTAAATAGCATCGGCAGCGAGCGTAAAGTGGTAGACAGCGCGGCCCCGCAGGGTGCGCCTAGCGTGCGGTTACATCCTCGACAAAATTGCCACTCGCTCAAATAAGCAGATACAAGGAAAGCGCAAAGATCACTTCTTAGAAAACCTTGTTTTCAACTCCACGCAACCATTATTCATATCAAATATGGTCACTGCTAGATAAAAAAAAAACTTAAATATTATTTATGGTCAAAGCAACTAGATTGTGAGAGTGGCCTAAAATTTATCAAAAATTTAGATCAACAACATTTTTCTACATCTATCTACTATCTTTACAAGTTCTTTACAAAAAGGAAGTCTTAGATATAAAAATGTAAATCGAAAGCGAAACGACCATAACACGGATAACAGAGAAGACGGATCGCGATAATACAAACATTTATTCTAGACTTGCGCTGAGTAATACTTAGGTTGTTTATGTATCGCTTCCCGCGCACGGCGGGCACGGCGGGCACGGCGGGCACGGCGGTCGAGCGAGGGGAATTGCAAAGTATGCGTGCGACACTAGGTCCGTGATCGCACCTGGGGGCCCGCGTCTGCGCAGCTACTGTCGTTTCTCCGAATGTCTACCTTGGATTGCCATCCATCAATTAAACAACTCAGGATTTTCACTAACGATTTACGTTGGGTTTCCTTGGGTGCATATTTATTTTTCTGTTGCATATTTTTTTTCAAATATGAACATCACATTTACTTAAAAATATAATGAAACTTTTGCGTTGATGTCTTTTTTAGTAATTTTTTGTGTCTGTTTTTAGTAATTGTTTAATTCGCAGCATCGTACACTTTTCGGTTTTGTTTTTAGATGTTATAAAAACAAACGGCAAGTTAGAATCAGGATAGATGCATTTAACTTACAAACAGCATGGTCACCCTACATTAATATGATGCAGTTCTCCCTACAATGACGGCATGCAATTGCAATGCGACGCATTCAAATCAGCGTTGGTATTGGATTACCTGCAGTAGGGGGGAGGGTAGGGGGCATGCCTGATAACGTACCGAGATGTTGGCAGTTTCTATTATAAACAGGACAAGCGCACGTTCAGCGGATGTATTTCGCAACGAATTAAAATGAGAACTGCAAGCTTTACTTTAGCTTTTACGACAACATTGATATGCATACTCGGAAATCGTCTTCTAGGGAGCTATTGTTTTGTGATATCCTTTGTGTCTGGATGTTTAACGATTATATTGTGGATTTTGAATATTAATAACGATAAGTTGTTGTTTATCTATTCTGTGATACAAATAAATAATGAGCCAAAGAGCCATATGGATTTCCCCTCGATAGGAGTTGTGCCTCTATGTATAATAGTAAACCCTATGTTTCTAAAAATGTAGAAGCACTTAACCATTTCATGCTTTTGGAAATTTACATAGAAAGAATTACGTGGTCTCTTAACATTAGAAAATCCAAAGCTGGTTTTCTATCTTTAATTTAAAATTTGTAATAATCGTTACTAGTATTATAAAGAAGAAAGTTTTGATTGTTTGCATGCATTGATTAAGCTCCGAAAACCCGGGTGATATAGGGTATATGTATTACTAGATTTTAAGTCTCCGCAGAAGAAATCGCGTGTAGTAGTACTATACAATTTCAACAAATATTCATTAGTATAGAGATGATGTAACGCTGCAATTAAGAAAGTATGTTGTGGTTAAGCTGAACTGATAACATAAAGTCAGGTAGATAGATTAAACGGAAAACACGAATACATCTTTACTTAGAATATATTATTATTGCAAAACAGCACAGCGTTATCGATAATAATTTCCAATAAACATTTTGAGGCAGCGCCGGGGACCTGAGGAGATCGTATCGGACATCCGCTCAAGTATGCTTCGCGCGGAATGCAGCAATGCGAAGCTTTACAAAACCTTTTCCTTGAATGGAACAAATAAGCTTACAAAAGTAAGGTAAAGATCTAACTTTGTAATCAGTGGTAGTGGCCGTAACAACATTTATCTCCGATTGGGCCTGTGAGACGTCAAAATGAACTCTGAGGTAATTCCTCAACTTTTCGTCTTTTAATTTTTTTAAATGTCTTATATAATTAAAAAAAACCTCATATATCAAAAACTACTGTATAATTTAGAACAATTTTAATATAAAAAAACTAAGAAGTCTGACTAAACTCAAATCGCTCATGTTACAGACGAACACAATGAAATAGGATTACAGTCGAACATATTTACATACGTACTTAACACCCAGGCTATAAAAAAAAATACGGTGATGTTATTATAAAAACTAAAGAGCTTCCGTTGTTTACGTAGTACTTAAAGAGGCGATGTTATTGAATGAATTTTGCAGCAATTGAAAGTAAGAAGGAAAGTATCCGGCACCAACAGACAATGTTTGCTTTGTAAACAAGAGCCCACGTTAATTTTTGTCCACTTATATCATTTGATTGTGCATCGAAAGTTGGAAAACAGGTGATTTTATATGCACAGATAAAGAAACTTTTTCTTTATTGACTGAATTATGTTATCCATTATCTATCCAAGCATTCGTGCATTAACAAATCTTAAACGTTAATTAATGTTAATCACGAGTAGATAAAAGCTTACTTTGATAATCATTTTGTATAAAATTATTGTCAAGGCAAGCTCTTAATACAAGAAAAGGGTTTAAACTTTCATTTAGAAATTAAGACAGGATACGTGAGAAATTTAAATGGTATTTTAATGGATAGTAACTAGTAAATATATTTCTCATTCGGCGACAAAAAATGATGCCTAATATTTATTAGACTTTCTTTGAAACATGCTGTCTTTACCTAATATTACTAAAAATTAATATGATCTTGATGGTTGAATAAGAGACATTTCTCTCAGCATAATTTACAGTACAAACCAATATAATTGAAAATGTCATTTATGCAAATAATCGGCGGTGAGTTTTTAATTAAAGTTCTATAGAGAATTATTCATTCGATTAACACAGCTGTGTAATTATTGAACGTCTTATATGGATTCAGCGTATAACAATTTAACGAGCGGCGTTTGTTATTACCGGCTGCGAGCATAGTTCACGAAGACTTATTCAGATGAGGCAGTAGGAATAAAATCGCAAAATAGTGCCGACAATAGTAAAAATATCCAATTGCCAGCTTTTATCGTAAGTCATGAAATGTTAAAAAAATAAAAAAGAAATGTAATGAAGATGGTTGTCGGACAATAGCCGCGTCTACATATTTATTATTTGAAATTAATTAAGCCAAATTAGAAGATGAAACTTTCAGGTAAATTAGGTATAAAATATTATAGAAACACGTGAAACTATTTTATACGACCGTAGAGCGGTTTACATTTATAATTAAATGATTATTTTACAAGGAAAACGATTCTTAGAATAATACAAACAGAACGTTTTAATAGTTACAACGAATAGTTCAAACAGCATAGGGCATTGCATTCGCGAAATTAGCTGGCAGCCAGGCGCCATCATGATTCGTAGAATTTAAAAGCTTTAAATTCAACCCCAATCATTTGATTGATTTTAATCCTTTAACGAATTACCTTATTACAAAATAAACATTATATGGTTCGCATTGTAATTTAATTACGCATTCTATGATAACTTAAATTTTTTTCAAGTATTTTTTTCTTAGCTAGGTGTTACGAAATGTTATTTCTTCTCTCTCGGATTACTACGAGACGAAAACAATAACGACACAGCTGGTTGACGCAATGATATGGTAAGTGAAGGTGGAAGGTGAAGGAAGGATTACCACGAAATCATTTCAACGGTAATTTCCTCGAAAAAAATCAATCTATCTACTGCTGACCAAACGAGTACACGACTGATTAAATTACTTAGTTTCTTGCAACTTTGGGAACTCTTATGCTGTTTTGTTTTATTGAATTATTATATTTAAATAGTGGAATATTACTGTTCTAAGATTAAGCATCAACAGAACATAATATCATCGTAGTACAACGTGTTAGTTCTGCATACAATGTGTAGAAGGATCACACGCATTAGTACACGACCCCATCATTAAGAATGGAGATAGGTGTATCGCTAAATATTCATTATTGCACTACAAATATTTCTATGATCCTTTGCATTAAGCTTGTACAATGTCGTATAATTTTAATTAAGCTTGAAGTGGGAGACATTGAATATAATAAAATTGTTTTATTGACGGTTAAATATGCAAATGTTTACATTAATAAGCGCGACTGCCCTTTGCTATAACTTATGATTAAGTTATGACTTCCAACAAATAAAATATGCATATTCAATAGGGCTGTTGATGTGTGTTTCTATATGTCCAATCGAAAGTGTTTCCGTGAAAGTTAATCACTAATTATATCTTGTAAATTGTCATATTCGTACATATCACAGCGTATTCTAATTAAATTTTATGGCAAACGAAATTAGAACGCTTGCCATATCAATTCGTAATTTTTGAAGGTCAATTGATTTGATTTAAAGCAATATTTTTAATATATTAGAAACTTCTAATGGTTACGGTGATATTAACTAATTGAACTAAATACATTACATTCTTCGCACAAGACAGTTTAAAACATTCTAAAAGACCTTTCAAATGTAATTATAAAATGAGCATCCAGCAGACAAAACATAAAAACGAAATAAACTGAAGCTCATGAAACAAGAATTAAAGAGAACAAACACTTCAATCAGGCTGTAGAGGAGCGCACGAAAATAAGACAAAACTTTTCCCTTTCATAAAGCATTTACGACACCTCGCAGATGGACAGGGTTGATTTACGACCCAGTTAAACCTTTTTAGTATTTCGTTATTTTTAGGACATTTCGCGCTTACAAAAAAGGTAAGTACCATGTTTATATGAAAATAAATACAAAAATACAAATTTCAAGATTCGTAGATTTAAAGTATAGTCTGATATAACGCCAATAATATCTTTTTGTAATAAATAAACTGATATTAAGGTTGTATTTTTGTACCTATAAAATAATCTAAAAATCTTTTAATGTCTCAAGGACAGGGAGACGATTTGAAAAAAGAAAATAAAAAAGTACAGTACCAGTAAAATTATATAATTTAACATACTACATCCATATTTTGCATATTCTAAAAAATGCAGCGAAATATTTACAGTTAAAAAATAACTTAGTATCATAAATATCTTGATTGCTGCAATTATTATAAATGCATGATTGCACAGTTTATTTAAGATAAGTAATCTGGATAAGTATTTACAAGACAAAATGCATGTTTGATAGGATACGAATATTATATTCGTGTTATGAATAATTAAGCGTTTATTACAACTTTACTTTTTTGCATGTCAAATTACGACGAAATTATACAAAGAAAACCTGCACCATTTGAGTTCTAGACATTGCACGGATTCCTATATCGGATACAAGAATGGGACAAAGATATATTTAAACCGAAATTTATTAACATTAGTATGTTTTTATACGGTCTGTTTGCTTCTTAAATAAAATATTTCTAGTCTAACAGTAAATTGAGGCCACGGTAAATTTAACGAAATTACCAATATACGTAAATACGTAAATTGGTAATTTCGTTAAATAGTTCAAGACATTAATTTAACTGTCACATATATTCAAGTCCTCATATCAATGTTTCACGTTGAAGAAAATCTATATTTGGTAAATCAAATAATAAACGAGCAATGAGACGATTGAAATGACATGTTCGTTTATTATAATGACACATAACATTAGCTGGGCTAAGGTTAATGTAATGGAAACAGTCGTAACAAACCAACATATTGACAGGATTTTAAATTAATGTAATATTCTATATTACATTTATTCTTACCTACTTAAATAAATACATACAAGATAACTTAAAATACTTGGTAATATAAGACGTAATTTTACTTAATAACTTGAAGCGAAACGTTTGAGATAACTATATTTTATGTATTTAAAGTAATACATAAGTGCGGCGCCATGAAGTATGGCGCCTTGTACAATAAAGAAGTAATAATTTTGTTATTATTTATTTGATAACAATCTATAACGTAAACGGGTATAATCTGTACCTATATATAAATAAAATTATTATGTACAACAATCTGTAAAATAAATCATTTATCTTGCAATTACAAAGGATATAAGGATAGCAATGTTATTATCGTGTAATATTGAAATTTACCCGGTTAACATCAGCTACAGACAGTCGATTTGAGTGTTTGTTTGCATTGGATATATTGATGTATTAATTCGCAACTACTGAACGGATTTGAAAAAAAACAATCTTGAAAAGCTTCACCATCCCCGGTTGACATAGGCTATATTTATTACTGGATTTTTTTTTATTCTGAGCGAACGAAGTCACAAGCAACTGCTAGTATAAAATAATAATAGTTTACTGTCTATCGAGGGATAATAAAACATTATTTACAATTGGCATATGAATACTAGTTCGCTCATTAAGAATAGTAATTGTTAGTAATAAAACAAGCGACCTCATGGTTTATAAATAACTCTGGTTTTTATATTATTTAATAACTTCTCATAATCACAGGAAGCTTTATTCTTTCAGTTCTAAGTTTATTTATACACATAAAAATATGATTAAATGTGGAACCACAATTCAAATTACTATAATATAATAATATAAAATTGGTGTAAACAATAGACATAAAGTAAATGTTGCGTTTATTGAAACTAATTTCTTAGCTGTCACTGGTGCTTGCTATTACTAAAGTCATTAAAAAAACTAAACACAACCGAAAAGAATACTAGTGTATTTTTAATTACTGAACGGTTACTGTACGAAGCTTGTAATAGATTGTAGAGTCAGAGGCGTAACACGACATATTACGTGTTCATTCATATATAGAATTTGCAATAGATTTATTAGACAAACTGACAGGCGAAACGAATTCAAATGGCACTATCGGTTTATCGATCTTCGCGTATAGCACGCAAGATAGTGTCGCTACGAGAGTTCCCACGGGAGCAGAGGAACCTGTCGTTACACCGCACCGTGTCCGAACGCAACACAACAACCATCTCATCTGTCGCCGTACTTTATTACTTGTTGTCTTCAACTCGTACGACTACCGTTTACCTTATTTATTTTTAACCCTGTTGACTCTATCTGCATATGCTACGAATAGTGGCGACGAATTCAAATAAATATTAAATTGTTTAGACGTTCTTGAAATACAACCAAATTCCAGCGAATAAATATATAGTTTATAGTTTGAAATCGAAAAAGCTGTGCAACAGCTATGATTCTATGGGCTTATAATGCTACGAAGCTTGAAGATATTTGATGCATGGAAAAAGTTTTATTACTAAAATGAACATGTTTTTAAGTAATGAATTACATTGCAGATCATTGACTTATGTTGTATCCATGGACTTTACCAATATAAATGTAAATCAATCGAAAAATTATTTATTTTGTTTATTCATATAATCCGTTTACCGTTTATTTCACGCTGCGGCTAGTCATCAACGGCCCACGAATCTGTGACCTTCCGACCTGTCCAATATGATGTCTTCAAATTGATTTAATGAACACATTTATAAAGTAAGAGTAAATATGTCGAAATGTATCATAAAAAAATTTAAAAAACATGTATGGAATAAAACTTCATAGTTGATTTTGTAACCAATACATTTACATACATAAATATTACTTTAATGTATTACAACTCTAAGAAGGTATATAAAAAAAACTAAAATAGCTAAATAAATAAACACAAATACATACATGTTTGGCCCTATTTTTTCAATATACACACATAATTAAACGATCATAAGGACAGTCATAGAGCTTATTTAAAATTGGAGACCATACAGCAGAAAACAGCAGAAGCAGCGGGGATGCAAAGATATATAGAGATCGCAGTCTGCTGGTCCGATGGTTCAGAAACTGGTTTGCTTGTCTGCAGCTATGTTTGCGGCTGTGACAGCCCACAGCCGCTGTGCGCTTCAGTGGATCATACGAACCGTACTCTTTACACATACCATTTATCAATTGTAACCGTTATACGAAAACCGATACAAAAGGATAAAAGTTAATTAGTAAACTTAAAATAATCGCATAATTAAATTATTGACTTTTAACTTGAGATGCAAACTTTTACTAGTTGCATTCAAATGTAAATTCAGACGTCATTTCAAAATTTTAATAAATGTAAATTATTTACTCAAGGCGAATGAAGATGTTAAAAAATTTAGACTAATATAATTTATATTCATTTTAACATATAAAGGTATATATAAATCATTTTTAATATAATATTAGTATAAAGCATTTTTAGGTCCAGCAATCATAATTCAAACGTTGAATACAATTCTTAAATTAATTCATATAGCAATAAAAATAAATAACAATAGAGAAAACATCAATTTGAATAGTTACATAAGAAAATCAAAACACAATATAAAAGTGAGAACAAGCAAAAACTTAAAGTATCAAATATCGAAAGAAATAAAAACACACGGGTAAATCACAATCACTGAAAAGATATATCGTATTTCCTAATCGATGGGCGCAAAGATGTCGGAAGTGCGTTAACGATCAGAAGTTAGGTGACACGACACAATACGACGTTTGTGTTAACTACAAATATGGAAGTAGAGAGCACAGCTTTGTGCGCCCATTTTGGACATTGATGACATGACATACTTTTAATAATACAAAATAGTGTTTGGTGATAAATCGATTTTCTTTAGTTTACAGCAACGGTTACGTTTAAGTGAAAGTCAATTATTTATGATGGTATTGTGTCTGTAAATAAAAATACAACGATCAATGGAGAGACGACAGATCAATTGCTTTTTAAGTGTTTGTTATAAAATTGTTATGGGTTGATAATTTTTATACGAAAAATAAAGGGACATTTAGTAACCGAAATATTTGCTAGCATTTGCAATGTTTGATGATTGTTTTAGCAACTGATGTTTGTGACATTTTTGAAATGTAAAAAAATACGTAAAACAGCCTTAGGTTTAATTTTTACAATTGGTACATAACGCATGCAAGAAATCCTTTGAATGTTTGGTAATCGTTAACCTAAATATGTCTGTCTATTACATAACTAAACCGGTAAAGATTAGCACTAAATCCGTCTACAAAAGGCTTCTAGGGTCTTTTGAATGTAGTCTTTTATACATTATATTTTTATTGTATCAAACACGTATCCCAACGACGATTATTTAAGCTACTTTAATAGAATAAAGTATTAGGCGTCATCACAAATGCAATTAAATAAAACAAACACATCAATCAAGGGGCAGTGGCGCGGACGCGAACAAAACGAAAGCTTTCGTTTTTCTTTTTGCGGCCGCATTCAACAAGACCTCGTACCCAACGTCACACTTGATTTACAACTTATCAACACAATTTATGACACGGCACAATTTTAATCTATCAGTGCTGCAATGACAAACATCAGTGATGTCAAATGCACTTACATTAATGCAAGTGACTTTGGTTTGGCATTATAAAGAGCGTGTTACTTAAATGAATGCGTTGTCATATCAATACGCTCATAGCGCATTTTAGCCAGTCATCCAATTATGCATTTATCAACGTGAAACGTTACTTCAACAGATTATTAACTATAAATTTGGTAATGCCTTGTGTAAAGTCATGTAAGTGAAAGTATAGTATTTAACGTTGTTATATAGCGTTAAATAATAGTCTAAATAGAAAATAAACACGAGGATGAGATGGGTCAAATGAAAAAGTTTACTGTTACATATTTGAAATTATTGTGCATCGCGGAAATAATCTATTATTTTAATGAATATAATAACGATTGTTTTAATTTCTCTATCTATATATTTATATTAATTATGTAAATAATATGTAAGTATTGTTAAATATGTATAAACAGAAAAACTGATCATCATTGTATGACCATCAACCAAATTAAGGAAGTTTACAATGGTAAAGACAAGTTTTAATTACAAAATAAGGAGGTATAAATTAAACCGAAAATGTAAATAATATGTATTTAATGTATCAACAATGAAGCACGTAGCATAGCAAGAAAATTTGTAAGAAGTATTCGTAACAACAACGGTGAAAGTCAAAATTTGTACGAAATTTGTCGATCTACTTTATGTCCTATGGTCTAACACTAATCCAATAAAAATTTCGATAAAGCAACGAAAACTTTTTCGCAAATTTTCGTGCTAAGCCCTTGATCACCTTTCCGTAAAGACTAATAGTATAAAATAATGTGTTGCATTACAGCAACCTGTTTTTGTTTCTAGAGCCTCCACATACCGCAGCCAACACAATACCGTAAGCCAATAAGCAGTGCGGGTAACTCGGTACACACGCCGCCAATAAAACGGAGCTCAATCTATCAGGAAACATTACTTTATTAGGCCGTAAAATGTGATGTCTTATCAACAAAAAGCAGATACATATAACATAAAATATGACTTACTGTGAATTAACGCAGTTAAATTTAATGCACAAATTGCAGAGGCGTCGTAAAATGAAATCATACGGTGAACAGAACCCTTCTTACAGAATAATTTGGAACGCATACGTAGTATGACTAATATAAAGTATAATATTACATATTTTTGCTTACGGTAAAAACAAATTTTTACAATTGATACAATCAACATGAATAAGTTTTATGACATTTAATTGCATAAGGCAGGCGTAGGAAGTTGATTTAAACGCAGGGAAGGAACTTCAACACAGACACGTTATATTACTTGTTACAACTGAATTCAGTGTAAGTCTCGTTAAGTTTTGCAAATGTTAGAAGACCATAGCTTAGGCAGATACAAAAATTGCTACCTTTACTACCTGAGACATGTTAGGACTTCCATGATCACAGAAGTCAGTTAATTTTATCACGGATATCGTCTAACAAGTTGTTCCCCCTTTAGTAAATACTAACGAGTATTAAAAACACAAATTACTAAGGAAACAAACACACTATCACGTGCTATGATTGCAATATTATAATTGTTTTCATTAAGTGTAATAAATAAGTTTTATAGCACTTAATGACAGACAAATATATAAATGTGTAGGCAGGTAAATCACTGCATCTGATAATTGGCGCAATTCAATGCAATAACAACACTTCGTGACAAGACTCGACCTATTTCATAAATCTCATAAAGTTATCGGAAAACTTTATAAGATAATGACATTGACTACGCGACATTACTTCCTTTAGGCTTCATTTCAATGCTTCATCAGCAAACTAAAGTATATAAACTTTCCCTTAGCACTAACATCGAAGAAATTTGCCCCCATCTGTGCGACTGGCAGTTGTTGGTCGCAGCTGACATAGCGTCGACTATTGAAACAAACGACGCAGTAGCGAAACGCCGGTTCAATTTATTGACTACCATTTACAGCTAATAAATGTACATTCGTACGCTCGGAATAGTACTGAAGTGAAAATCTAGGTGAACAGATGTCCTTCCCCGCAGCACGTATATGGTCAAATAGAGTACAACCCACTCTATAAGGCTGCAAAAACCAGACAAAAAAGACAAAAAGAAAAAACTCATGTTTCTTTTTTCGTTAAGTCTTTTTGCTGAGAAGTATTTAATGTTGCATTTTGCTATTAAAAATACATATACAAAATTATTTATCAGGCGGCGCCTGTGCTAATGACAAAATAATTCATGTTCACCACTTAAAACCATCATGCAACATTATTTAAATGGCCAATGTCAAGCGGCGTGATATTTTAATGTCCGTATAATTTGTTAAAACAAAATGTCATTTGTTACCACGTCAGACATCATCACATTTTCGTATCGTGTTCGGTAATGCCATTTAATTATCCTCGTGTAGACTGAGTAAGGCAAATAATTATTTTAATTTTAACAACATTTTTAATAACTTTATAACATATCTTGACTCCTTCTATCTTTTCAATGGTACAACCACAAGATGGCAACTTTTTTTATTTACATAAATTTCAATATCCAATTGCATTTACGTTTTTTTCTTCTGACATACCAGTGGCGACTTAACAAATTTACACTAACGCAACAGCTAAACAACATGTATCATTTATTACGGTACACAAACAGTTATGCAATTAGTATTTGACAAAAAAATATATTATAAGTCAATCAATTTAACTTTAACGACAAAAGATTAAGTTAAAATCACCATTGGGAAAGCCTTTAATACGTAGGTGGCGATTAATCTTATTGATATGATTGTAGGTGTAAAAACTTGCTGTGGTGTTTTAACTTTGATTATTCCGTTTCCTGTAATTTGTAACAACAAAATGATTTCATTATAATCGTCCCTAGAGTTACAGCGATTTTGCGTAGTCATAAAACACTTTCTGTTATTGTTGGTTGTACAAACTCTTTACGTCTTTTATACATCATTGATAAATTGATGGTTTGTCAGCTTAGCAAATATTTATTTCATTAATGTTATTTTGCAGCATGTGTCATGTTCATTGTCATGCCCACGGCTACAAGCCGGTCGATTGATAAATGCATTCGCATAAAATCAAGTTTACTCAAAGTACATGTAAACGATATGTCGTGACATCATTACGATACGTTTGACCCTTGGTTTTGATAGCTCCTGTCAGGATAGCTTTCTCCTTAATCGGTATTTCATTCAAGTCAGTTAAATTATTATCAGACATATTTGAATGACGGCGTCAAGGCCTGGCACACACAGAGAGAACATTTAGCTTCCTACTATCTTAAAAAAAACTATTTTTTCATATTAATTTTTTATCTCAAATGTCAAGACGCATTAAGAATAATGGCGATGCATACGGGTCGGACCTTGGGTGTTGAAGGCTGGCCACCCGGATAGCGACCCTTCGG
Organism: Papilio xuthus; assembly: GCF_000836235.2. NCBI lineage: Eukaryota > Metazoa > Arthropoda > Insecta > Lepidoptera > Papilionidae > Papilio > Papilio xuthus. The sequence goes on from NW_013532721.1 coordinate 2,728,355, forward strand.
CCGCGGACGCCGTCAAGTAAAACCCACAAAACCTGTCGGTATGTGGCGGCCCGACTGCCGCGCTGCACCGACACGCTCTGCGGTAATCGAAAATTGTAATTGGCTAATTGCGGTATGAACAGGATCGAGTCACGGGTAGCTGTAGGCAGGTTGCTGTCAGCGTATGACAGAAGCTAACTTATTTATGTTCTCAGCTTCGTCACACATCGTGGTATGCTTGTTAATGAATTTAAAAACCCTGACGTTTGTAGGTCAATAATATATTTGTCCAGTTTTATATTAATTAATCTTGGATGGTCTTATTACGAACGTTCGAGCATTAAATATTATTTTGAAATTTTATAATGCACATATTATTTAAATGTTACCATCTCAACGCGATATCTTTGTATTAAAGTGTTTTTGTATGATATAACCATTTATTATCTATGTCAATAAAAGTGAAACGAATCTGTTATTGTATATTATTTAATCGCTAATCTGAGAACTAAATTGATAATAAATAACTGTTACAATTTGAAAATACGTTCGATATAAAACAAAACATTTTGATACGTAACAGCGAATTTGTTTGTTGCACAATCGAAATGTTTATACAGGTACAAATAAATCTATGTACAATTTATTTGCATGATCTGGAAACGTTTTGTATCTGTTTCAATATTTTAAATATTTTAAGCAATAATTGATCAACGTTGCTCAAGAAGACAGACTTAAAGAACACTAAATAATTTTTACGTAAGATAGTGAGTTGTGTTTAAATTATACCAGAAAAATAATTTAACAGACACCGTTTTTACTACAAATTATTTCCATCTACTGGGTGGTTCTGACAAAAAATCGTCGTTCCAACGCAAATGATAAAAAATTGACATTAAATCTCTATTACACATGATCAATATATTATTATAAAGTAAGTTGAATCCCGAATAGAGTAATACATCATCGATGGGGCACCGCCTCTGTTGGACGTCGCAATGCAAATTACCATGTTCTCATTCTGTACGCGGATTGTACCACACACAGGTACGGTTGAGAAATTGACTTTGACTGTTGGCGGAGGTTCATTTAAGAGTGTACTTATGTTCGCAACATGCAATTGATTGGGGAGAAAGTTCATTTATGTAACTGAGAGTAGCAATAGAAAAGTACCAATATTGATTGATATGATAAATGATGGTATGATAGTTTATTATTAATGACTAGGGCCGTATTGAATAAACGCGCGTCAGTTAAGTACTGCGCTGTCATTTTGACAGTTTCGGTGAGACTTGAAATAAACAACATAATAAACCTAGAAATCTATATAAAATACGTTTTTGTACTTATATTGCTAAGCTCCTAAAAAGGACCTTTGAAGTTCAAGCCTCAAGGGGCGAAAAGGGCAATGTAGTTCGTAATAATGTCAATGAACTCGCGAGTGAGAGCAATATCATTTATATTAGCATCTAATCAATGGAATCGTTTAGTAGAAATCACTATAGAATTTATGGTGAAAAGAGCGAGCTTTCTCGATCGCTTCAATAAGATTCAGCGCGCAGTGGATGTTTTACTTTACGGCCACTACTTAGACCGTGTTCTGAGAAATCTATTGACTGTAAACAGTGCGCGGATATATTCAACATAATTAAATGATAGTGCATCGAAAGCTAGTACATATGCCTCCAGTAGTTACTATGGACACGTGAAATACAATAACTTGTTCAACTAAATTAATTAAATAATTTACGCCAGTGATAGAAAAAAAAACTTTCCATATTACTTAAAAAAATACAGTTAGACAATATTCAGTTAAACACAATTTTTAACCCTTTGACCGCCAGTGAAGTAAGAGAATATGTTTTACTTTGAATTATATAACACGATTACTTGACGTTAATATCATTATATATATTAAAATTCATACCAATTATATAAAACTGATTGTACAATAGGAAAAATGGGTAATTTCGTAAAATGTCTCAGATTCGTCTAAACAACATACAGAAGGTACTATTTTTAGCATAAAAACCATGAGTCGATTACTGCAGCAAGGCGTGTTATAATTTAATTTTTCGGATCTCAAAATTGCTAAACGTGAACCAGAAATAGTAAAAACGTAAAAGAAACTAAACAATAGACTGGAAAACTTCTGAAAATCAAAGGCTTCAGTCGAGGAGAGAGAGGGGGAGGTGCGCGTACGCAAGAGGCGTGGCCGAGTCCGGCGCGCGCAGCACGGACACGCAGAGCCGTCGCGGATGCTGCGGCGAGCGCACCTGTCGCAATAACGCGCGTACCGAGCGACACGCGCGTACCACTCGCGATAACTCAGTGAAAGTTCAGTGCTTGTGATCAAAAATAATCCTCAAAGCATTGCCAGGATCAACTTTAACACGGTACGTCAATTATCTTATCGCTGAATTATGCACATCCGACGCGCGAATATTTATGTAAGGCTGTTTACTTAAAAGATATGGAAAATATGTGACAAACACGCAAAATGTTAACAAAACATCTAAACTTGAGTAAGAATGCATTTTTTTAATTGGCGAAATTTTATATTTGGTTTATATTGAGACATATGTCTGATAACAAAAAAAAATCTGAGCAAAACAAACTTTGTATAAATCTTATTTTATTTCACAGAGAAGTCTTAATTGCTTGAAATTTACTATACGCATTTGTTACAATTTAAATGACATTGTTAATGTTTTACCGGGAAAAATTTGTATTCCATTTGCTATTTATAAAGTAACCAATTTGTATAGAAGTAAAGATTAATTTATAATATATTTAAACGGAATGAATATAAAATTCGCATATAACTCAGTCCATGTCGTATGTGATACTAATGAACCCATTGACATTTGTAAAGATGAAAACGGCAAATATATGAGGTAAAAATAAAAACAAAAGTAAGAAGGATAACCAGGCAAGGCATGTAATTAAATACAAGGTCTGCAATAAAGTCGTCGGAACGGAAAAGAGACGTTCCTCGAACCTCATATTTTTATCAATACATCAGTCTGTCATTCATCGCGAGATGTCTGTAAATATTTGAATAGGCGGTATCACTTATAATGATCCTGTATTCATGTAGAGTCGAAGCCTTATGAATGAGCGTACCTCAGTAGGTACGTGTAATGGCAACTAGTTTTAGGCAAATTTGAAATCTACAAGCGATTCAAATGCGTTCGGAATACGAAAAGAGCTCTGATATTGAATTGGAAAAATGTTGGCGCGTCGCTCGCAGGAGCGCAAAGGACACCCATGAATAATACCAGGTAACAGTAACATTATGTAGGTGGTTACACCCGGTTCCTTGTAAACGAGCGCCTCGTTAGCATTGCATTAGCATTTTAAGGACCCGGTTGATAATAATCGATGATTAGAGCGCCTCTTGGAGACGACGAATGAACAGTCGATTGAAAGCATAAATCGATGCATTAACGGCTTGTCATTCGTAAAATCGGAGCGCGGTGCACTGGACATCGTAATCGTGGAACATAAACCCACTGTCATAATAGGTCACCGGCTCCTGAAAGCTAGTTAAAGTGCAGCTCTGCTGTTGCGCCGTAACGTGGGAAAAGCTTTTGGGTGAAGGGCATCGTGAGAGCAAACACTCGTTACTGCAGTCACGATGATATCATTCGGTCAAGGAAACGGTTAAAGGAAAACCTTCAGTATTAAAAATCTAATGTATTCGGAATCATTAATTGAATTTATGCGAGTTATAGTTTACGATCGATATCGAGTATTAGCCGTGTGCTTAGTTCGCCTCGAGGTACAGCTAAGTGAGTCCCTTGTGAGCCAACGTTCGATTCATCTGTTAAGAGTAAGCTGCCGCATAACCGCTGAGCATTATTTAGAGTCATTCGCTGGAACGACCGCGCGCCCGCTATTCGTAATCAATTGCATCCTATAACTTACGAACGCGAAGCTTTACTTCCCTCTGCTCAAATATTGATACTACACTTCTTTACAAATTTATATGTAGATATATCCAACATCTGGTTTAAAAACCAAAAACAATACATTCGTTTTCAAAAATTCGTTGCTCGTTAAACTTGCGGGTAAATAAGCGTGTAAAGGTTAGTTTCCAGTTACGGTGCGGCACTTACTAGCTTGCAATTTGATTTATAAGCATTTTCTACACTTGACCATTGTAACACGACGGCAATTTCTTATATCAAGGAAGGTTAGTAACTCTTAACTTTAAACAATTTCGAATATATGAAACCAAACCAAAAAACCCAAGACCACGGCAATGGCGGTAGTTGTTTGTGGTGTTGTTATGTGGAACTTTTCAAGGGTCTGTTTTAAAATTTGGAGGTATGCATGTCAACGTAAGCAAACACTAGATGCCGGTGGTGCTCCCGTCTGGCACAAGTGCGTCGTATTTGCTCGCCGCAAACACTACTTCTGGTGCGTCTGCCGTGTCCGCCGAGACAGATAATTCTCCGAACATCACGACAAATATTTTAAGCTGTATAAACCATCGATATACTCGTCTCTCAAGATTGTCGATCACGTATCGTGTCGATGAATAAGAAATGCTGTTAACGTATGTTATAGGTTACATCCAAACGTACCAAACATCAATGTCAATTCAATAATTTAAATACGAATGAGTTTTTTATGTAGAATAGAAATCACTTGTTATAAGTGACATTGACAGTAGTAAATATCCTACATGGAATTTTATTGTGAGACATGATGGCGTTTAAAAAAATGTCTGCCACTTGTTGGAATTCCAAATGACTATTACATGAACAATATGTCATGTATCTTAAATACCTCCGCGACGCAGCCTCGAACACGACTAGTCGAATGTACGTCCCGAAGTTGCAAAACCAGTTGGCAAACGAATTTTATACTAGCTGATAATCTTGCATTTGAGACTGGAATGGCTGGGTGCTAATCGATTAAAACTATGGCACATTAAAGGGTTTCGTGCGAGTCTATTGTTATCTTAACCTCCATACTTCCTGTGTACGTCGGTTTGCAAGACGAGAGAAAGTATTAGCAGTGGTAACATTTCGTAACCCCGCCTCTTCGGAACGGACAAGAAAATCGAAGGTACGAATTGTTTTGTTTAGACGAACCTATAGGTAAACACTACGAATTGAGTTTCAAAACTGCACAGTCCCACGCCTTGAGTACAAAAATTGTTGACACGATTGCTGTTTTGAATTATTCCTCTCGATTTGGACACATGAGTCGGAGGCATAATCATCAATCTGCGGATCAAGGTTTCGTAACAAATTAAGCGCGCAGCTAGTATTAATTTATTGATTTAACGAGAAACGAGTAATTTGTAACACTTACCGCTTCGTTCATTATTTAACAGTGCCCCGTTATAATATATTTGGTTACTTAATTTTGTCATCCAAAAAGCTGAATTGATACCTTTCTTAAATGTCATTCATCTCTATGGTTTCTACGTGTAAAATTTAAATGGAAGATAACAATTTAAAATACAATAGCAAATAGAGCTATAAATTGTTATCAATGTCACATTGGCAGTGTAACCGAGCGTAAAATCTGGGTCTACATTATGTTACCTAGAAATTATTCATGTCCAACAGACGATTAACATAATAAGGAGCTGTGCAAAACGTTTAATATGAATACATCTGGGTTATAAAATTAAAATATGAATCATTTTCATTGATACAATACATGCGATTTTTGGTCGGAGAATTTTGAAGGTATACTTTTCCTTAGCTTATAAAAAGTAATGACCTTCTGTTATAATCAAAAAAGGCGGCATTTGAAACGCGAAATTCTGTCGACGATCTGTTACTTAATATTTATTCAAAGCAGATCATCATGCTAATATTGTAATTGAGATAATGTCACCGCGGAGCCGGTTTGCTTGCGTACGAGATAAATAACGTGGCCGGAAAGCTACGCTATATCTAGCCGCCTGAATAGCATACATTCAAACATTCTTTCTAAACGAAAAAAAAATATTTTCACGTAAAATATGGTGAACAATACCAATATTATTTTTTTATATTTCCTCTATATCGTCGTGGTTTAGCAACAATTTAGGGTCAATATTTTCAAATAAATTGATAACTGTTAAGGATAAAAATTATAAAAACATTTTTTTCGCGTTTGCTAGTGGTATTTCACAAATTAAAGTGGATAAACGAGGCCAACTTAAATAATGTATTCAAAATCTACACCGTTTCCTTTTTAAGAAGCTAAAGAGATAAATTGCTAAAAATGGCTTGGGTTGGTTTAGTTTCGCCATACATTTAAATTTTATGCATGTCCTGTCAACTTTTACAATCCTAATTCGAGATACCGATTCCCGAACTTAGATGTATTTTAAAATTCCAAGCATTCCAAAGAGCTTATTATGTCCTGTCGGAATTCGTGCCACTTAAATTTTGGAATACATCATCGTTTTTTTTTTGTATTATCTTTTATGGTTTATTGTTTAAAAGGTATTCTAGTAGCAGGAAACATTTAGTGACGGTGACGTTGAACCCTTGACGAGTGTTGACCTCCCGACACACTCGCGCCTCCAAACTGAGTCTATGATTCAGTCTCCTTTCTATGCCGACATGATTACCTCGCTCACAGAGTAAATAATGACATCACTCATATTTGAAATCAACCAAGACATTAACTGGAACCTGATTTATCGCGAAATTACGAAAACTGCCGTCGGCGGTACAGTGTCAGCGATTCGTGCGTTGCGCATGCGATGATGCTTCTCTGAGGAATGTATCAGTTAAAAAATATAGTGCCAAGACAAAACGTATGCGAGCGAATTAAACTAATATGTATTGTCGGACAGATAGTTATTGGATTAGAGGGCTGGCAGCGGTGTGGCGACGCGTGCACGACGCCAGATCGCAGCAGGCACGGCTCAGATATGCACTCCCAACATTGCACAATTCAAAGCTCTCGTTCTCCGGGACGCTAAGCCGCGTTTCAAACCGTTTGATAACGAGATAAACTGCCCCACCATCGTATTTATTTTGTCGCCGTCTCCACACGTGCGCGACTACCTTTCGTACCGGTTTCCAAAGCCGATAGCGATTTTAACTAATCAAAATTAATATTAATCATTGTTTGTAACTTTTACTATACAATTATATCGATAATATTAACAACTTAATCAAAAATGCTGGGAGATGATGTTATTAAAGAGCCATTTATCATATTTTTGAATATTAAATATTCTAAAGAGGATTATAACGTTTACAGGTCTAGTATTAAGTAATAACATATTAGCCCACGGCGCCGCTTGCGCAATTTATGGACGTTTTTGGGGTCCATTAAAACTTTTAAAGTCCATTTATTATTTGGGTGTTTAGTCAAATCTCGTGTGTTGTGGCTGACGGGGACGGTGATCTATATAATTACACAAAAAAACTCATTTCATCACACAGTATAAATGACGTGTCGGTACGACTTAATAGTGAAAGTCACGCAATACTAAAAAAAACTATATAATTGTGCCTCTAAAAGGGTTATTTCTGAGGTGGTCTTAAAGAAGAAATAAAACCCTAAACTAAAACGGACGCATTCTGTATTTTATGCGGCCACTCAGACTAATAAAATCAATTCTGAAAATTATAATCATACTCGGGCCTCAATTTATTCCGAACAAAAGGATTAAAAAGTGTAAACGCACGGGATCGTAAATCTAAAATCAACGCGGATCATAAACAGTCTGAGACTTCAATAAAAATATTTAGCGCCTAATCTTTCAACAACAACAATGTTGTAAATGCTTTCAGTTTTTATTACAAAGTTGAAACAATTTCACTTCACAACTGTGTGGTTTAAATTAAGTAAAAAAAACAAATAGAAGATGATAACTAAGGATATAATAAAAGACTGTCAAAATTAGAAGAAGAAGCGAATTATGTATATTAATAGTAAGTAGTCTTAGGTTACACATAATTTTACGTTTTCAAACGTTCGTGTAAATAAATAAACATTAAGCTTATTTGAAACAAATAATTCAAAGTCTAAATTGTTTATTTTGCGAAATTATTAGTAATTGAATTTCAAAAATATTTAAAGACAATCTGTAACAGTTCGATAGCTCAATGTATCTATAAAACTAAAAATAAATACAATGGCCGTAACAACATTTTGTGCTATTTTTATTTGAATTACACCACGAACATGGACAGAAACAAGAAGACTATTTCTACTAAGACTTTGTCTTGGACTTTAGTAAACTTTAATTCATGAAAACATTAAATTATTAATCAAATAATATTAAACTATGTCCTCTCCAACCGATTACATTTTAAACATAAAACTTATATAAAACATGACATACTGGCTGTAAACTTTTAAAAGGTAGCCTAATCACAGTAACGACACTCAAAATAACTGCGCTTTACGCGGCCCTTAACAACTTTCAAAGAGGCTTTTTAGAGGTTCGTCTAACACATGTCCATTAGACAATCGCCTTTGTTTTGCCACCGGGTACTAAACGTCAGCTCGCTCCCTATACGGACTAGTGAAAAGAGTTATCGCACTTACTTAAGTACAGTTAACGAATTACTAACCTTTCAAATGAGAAGGCGAAAAAGAAATGTGGTGTCTGATCAATGTACTGAACAATTTGTTTAAGTATACTACTTTTCAGATATCATTTAAAACAAAGCGGCATGTGTTGGACATTATTTTTGTTATTTAAAATTCGGAGTAAAGAATAAAATATGATTTTGTTAACACCGATCCTCGCAAATTAAAAAAAAATATCATCATCATTAATATCGCTAATTCTACGCGTGACTGCTTAAATCCTAGTCCCAATCATAGTAATCAAAACAAAAAAAATATAAGAGGATCTTTCCACGAATGATCATTTCCAAAATTATAGATGAGCTTTTTAAAACCCAATAGGAATTAAAAATACTTTTCTGACTAAAAATCAAACCAGCAACGTAACAATTAAGTTCTCTATTGCTAGGTTACTGGGTCGTCTTTTGGCATAATCATAATTAAATATATTTATAGTTATGTGTCAGCCAGATGCATCAAATTCCTCGTGGGTCGCGTCGCGGGCTGGGCGACTGCGCGGGCGGTGGCCGCCGCGCCGTCTACCGCTTGCCGTAACCCACTTACATACCTGATGTAATTCATACCCGCTTTTATACTTGGATTATGACTTAATCAAACTATTATTATTGTTACAAATAAATCTATTGTATAAAATAAATTGAACTAACACGCCCCTCTAATTAGATCTAACAATATTATGGTCTTTATTGGAAAGTCACAAAACTGTATGTTTACAAATGTAAAATATATTTTGATTAAACATTAACGTAATATACCGCGTTTATAAACACTTAAAAATATCAATCTGATTCGTCAACAGCCTATTAACATATATTATTGCTACAAAATATATTTACTTTTTAGATGTTTTTAAAACAACGTAGGGAATCACTACTGTGTTTGTCACATATCTAAAAATAGGGTTTAGAACGAATCCTTTGAAAAACACAGCGAAGTTAGATATCTTTATTTTCTAATAAGTTGAGGTAACTAATATCATTAGATGGATCATAGCCACTTGCACTTCAACTTCCATTCAAACTTAAAGAAATTAAAACAAAAAATGTCAATTTTACAGATGTGTTAAAAATATTTTCTTATATCCTTTATGGCAACATACATGAAGGCAGGTAGCCGGGCATTATGTGTGAGTCATGAGACTATGTGTCATTATATTTCACTGCAATACGAATTTAAAAGTTTGCCATTCGAATGTGCGCAGTTATCTCATTGTATTCACATTGAGTCACACCTATAGTTTCAAATTTCGTACGACCATTTTTCACCGCCCATTGCATATTCGCAATGTCAACCGCACCGTGCATTATTGAATAGAATGTTGCAAGTGAAACGTGATCTGACAGCTGATAAGAACCTGATTTGCGTCAATTTACATTTGAACGGTGATTCGACTACGCGAGATGCGAAAGGAGGACGAAAGGTGACACGACCTTACGCGAGCTGATAACGGCATCCAGGAACAATCCTCGCTATCTTTATTATATCAGCAAACTTTTAAATATCTATGCTACAAGCAAACGAACCGTATCTAGCTTCAACTCTATTTTTAATTACCTTCATTGTAAGTCATCATTAGCACCATAACCCTAATAGTAGATCCACTGACATAATGTCAAGCGCTTCATCTTATAGTTGGACGATGGTGACAAATGGTGATCTAAAGAGCTTTTTGGAATACGCCCTTAGATGAACGTTAATTAGCAGGAGGCGATAAAAATAAAGTTCGTGGACGAAAGCTATAATTATCTAGTTAAAAACATCGTGTTAAAGTTGCATTAAGAAGGCGACATCGGTTTTTGAACATTAGTAATTCTGACTCATGAGAAGAAAGAAAGCGCCGAACGTCGTGAGGCGATATTTTGCGAACCGTACACATACAGGAGGTAACCACCGTCGACACGTGCTTGTAGCACACAAAAAGATGATTACGCTGTAACTGCAAACAAACACGTTGAAACAACGGAATACTATCTACTGCCGTGTTACGGAACACTAATTTACGTACGCCCTAATTATAGCAGAGATAACTGAGCCGCTCTTCATGCACAGTCCTTTGAACGAGCGCGGTAATTGAACGATGTCGGAAATGTTACGTAGAATTACTTTCAATCAATTAATCCACGTTATACAAATCCTCGGAACCGCAGACTCGGCACATTGACCCCCTTCTGAATCCTTGATACTCAACGCCGTGTTTAAGAACACTATTATGATGTTAATGCTAGACTCGGAGGACTTACACGTGTGACTTAATCGGCTATTTATCTATATTAAACATCTTCGGTCAGTCGGGCGGTGGGTTGAGCTCTCCGCGGATTACCGCGTCCTGACTGTGTACGTTACATAATACTCGACATCATTCATATAAGTTTAGTGCCGCCTCTAGATAGGGAACGTTGAATGCGCAACAAATATTGGTTCGGTCGAGCTCCATCAGTAATCACTGGCAACAATAAATTCATAAGAGTATATGGCGTCCGTCAATAATCTTTTAACGATTGAACGTATGCAACATTCGTTTAAATTGAATACATTGTACACAAAATGTTTCGTCACTAAAAATATGTAGATAGCCAATGGACGAACACAATGTCTAAGATACGATGTGGCATCTCGAACGATCGCTTTGTAACCGTCTAACGTATCGTGTAGTTGAATACACAAATGGAAAAAAGAACATTCGACTATCTTCCGTTCCTACGTTTTTATTTAACAACGGAAGCCGCATGACTCGACAAGAAAAACTCAGATTAATTTTCACCGCTCGGGCCACGACCGAACGTCCGCAATGTAGAAAATAAATTGCTGGAGCATCGAATCGGACAGGGTAGGTGAAGCTACGCACAGAAATGGAACATTTAAAGATTAGACAAGAAGAAACAAATAAAAATAAATGTATACCGTTTTACCCGAAGTAATATTACCTACCTACTGACACTAATAATATCAATTGTATCCGTGTTGTTTTATTAATATCGAATTATATAGGAAATAGTAAACAAATCACAGTTTTTAGTAATTAACATGTAGACTATTAATCCTTTACTGCTAATTAAGTCGTAATGTAAACCGATGTTCCAATAAAAGACAATCGAAATGCTTTAGCACCTGGAAGTGGTCTGTAGCCGCATTGGCTCTCTGCCAGTTCCACTGAACTTTGACAACTCGACTGTAAATTGCATTACACATCCGTGCTGCAATCTACAAACATTAATAAATTATACTATCACCAGAAAATGTGCGTTAACTCAAAACCATAAAATTTACTTAAAGCGGTGAGGACATCAACGAAAATCCAAAACATGCCAATATCATTTTAACTTTTTCTTTCGTAAAAAACCGCACCCGGGCTGACTCGACCTGCAAGTTTCAAGTGCAGCGAGGTCGATGTGCTCCCAATATGAACATTCCTTTCCCTTTCTGAATTTTTGATTGCTTCCAGGCACACAATAAGAATAAAAAAGTACTAAAGGGCTACGAACGTTAAAATTCACTTAACAATGTAACTTTACGCGATTCCTTGACATCACCGAGTCTTAACTAAACAAAAGAACGGAAACTGAACTGAAATGTTGTAAATCGATCGTAAACTTTTTAAATAGCCAGATAAAACTGACATAAATATTCATTAAACTATATTATCAAGTCGACATTCAACATTCAATAGATTGTTTAGCTGTCGTTTATCAAGTTACTAAATCTGACGCGACACGTGTAGACGCATCGATGTAATCTAAGTTCAATTAAGAGCGATACGCATCTGAAGGCACGGGGTCAGGCCGCGACGAATCGTGTCGGTTACCGAAATCAGTGCGACTACGTGACGGCAGCCGATACCGCAAACCGAAAATACACTCTGGGTATTCATTAATATGAAAGTAGCATTAACAGACAGGGCTACTTTCAGCCCGCGTGCGTCCTCTCGACGCCGTTTAAATCGTTCACACGTTCAATAATCGAGAAACAAGTCCAGAGATGTCTACAAAAGATCTAATCGAGGCGCGTGACAGCCGTCACAATGCGAGCCGGCAGCGGGATTACTCAACGAGGCATCTCGGGGCGGACGATAAGTTGACCCCGGGGATGCGTGTAAGCGTGCGTTGAAAATCATAATCCTTCGAGGCGGAGTCCGAGAATTGCGCAGGAATGCAAATAAATAGATGCAGAGAGCGGGACGAGCACACCTGCCGTACATCGCATCGACGACGGAATAAACAATGCGTATCGAAACGCGCGCCGCCCCGCGCAGACGGCCTGTGATCGCGATAAAGGCTTGTTTTCCTTCCGGGGCTCTCTATTGATGTCGAGAGGGGACTCGTAAACGCTTTATAGAGATAGTTAAATATTTGGTGATCGAACTGTCGACACTGCCCCGACTAAGATCTGAAGTGACCCAGTTTGTAAATGTTTGTATAAATCCACCATACATGATACGTTCTCTACAATTTCAGAAGGTTGAACTTGCCGAAATCATTAAACCCGGAAAGTTTGTTAGGTTTTAATGAATTCTGTATACAAACAAAAGATTCGAAAAATCTTAAACACGATAATTTATGACATAAAAGAGGAGTGTTAATAAAATCGTAATTTAAATTTTCTCGCCGATGTGTTATTTCCAAAGCCAGAATGGTATCTCAATGTTTGGCTTAACGTCGAAGAAATAAATGGTCGGCATTTTCGTTTTCCCTTTAATTAATTGCTGTCATATATTCATGTTCATCCATCATCGTTCTTCGTTAATTACTTGACCTGTCGGTTGCACACACGTTGTTGCTTTTGGTTCATCTGCCATTTCGTTTTATACTTTTTAGAAATGCAACATTATTCATCGTTAGGAGCTCATAATAAGTAGGTTAGCTTTTCACCTTTAATTATTTTGATAGATTTAGCTAGAAAATAACTTAAATTTTAATTCCGAGTACAATTATGACTTCAAGATATGAACAATGTAGAGGGTAGTTGTTGACCGCAATGAGGCGAATGTCGTGTGGTCTGCGGCGCTGCACGTCGTGGTCGCGCTGTAATTGTGCAGTCTTCCTGTCCTAGCCCTTGATTACGCCGCGCCGTGCCGCGGTTCATTGTTCGCGTTCACCTTTGAGTGTCTTGCGATTTGCACTGTCATATTATATTTAGTTCAAGGCATAAATAACATGTATTAAAAGTTTTTGTTCAAATTGAAATACCTTTTAGTGATAGAAATCAAAATACTTCACGAGTTATGTTTATTATTTTGACTTAAAACCATTACCACTTGCTTTATAATGAATAAACCGTGGCATGTCGTAGCAATTTATAAACTAAGCAATCGTGAATTTATAAAAAAAACTTCTCCCACATATCTCATTCATCAGGCAAAATACTATATTTAATTGATCCACAAAACGGGGACGGGATCGAACGTTATTACCGGTGACTCAATCAGAACATTTGAATAAGTGGGCCATCTCCGTGCCAGATACACATGAGGATGTTTAAATTTATATCTGCGGTTAGACTATCTAGAAATAAGCGGTCGTTCGCAGCCTGAGAAATGTCTCGCCTGATGCATTTTATGTGCATCTCGTCTTGTTACAAGAGTCTTTTTGTCAATTCATTTCTTTGTTACTAGACTAGATTTTCTTGAAATACAAACATTATTACATCCGATAAGAAAATTAAAGGATATATTTTAAAAACATCATGGTTTGTCACTACGCTATTGCGTGAAGACAAATTAACTCGACTTAAAAGTTGAAATGAAACATTTCACGTGAATCCTTGAGAAACAAAAAAGGATCTTTATTTTGAATCGCTGCCAATAAGGCGACAAGAGATTGTTTACAAATTGTCGTTATGCCTTAACATGCGTTGAACTACGCACTTATTTGTCATTCGCGTAATCATTCCTTTCTTTACTAAATTGACCAAGTTAAATATAAAAATATTCTATAAATTAAATATATATAATTCTTCATTCTTGAAGCCTTTCCATTTTTACACATAATAGAAAGCAAAGAAAAAGTTAATAATCACAAATTACTTAGAAATTACAGTAGTAAATTAGACAACTGTGTGAATTATCAACGCATGTTAGAATTAAGAAATGAATTGTTTTCGTCTAAACACAGGCAAGCTTTAAGAAGAGTTTAGTAATTCAACATTTAAAATGGTGAAAAGGATGTAAACGTTATGAAAGTAAGAAAACCGAAAGCGTTACTAATATAGTGTGAAGGCGGACAAAAATGTAAACTGCTTTAAAAGTATACGTCTGTATTTTCATGAGGGATCATAAATGGTAAGGTATTAGCTACTGATTGCAATAAAATGAACATTTCAGACGGGGCGATGTTAAGAGCGGCCGTGGCGGCGCTAGCGTGCCTCAGCGTGGCGCGCGCCTCGCCCTCCGAGCCGCACCAGATGCGCATGTACGCGCAAAATTCCTACAACACTCAGGTACAGAACCATCTTAAACCTAAATAATATAAGTACACCTATACGAATACTAGTAAAATGTTGTTAAGCGCAAATTATAAGTTACTTAAATTTACTGGTCTCCTCAGCTATAGGTTGAAACAATTAGATAATCATTGAACTCAATTCTATATTAGATATCTTTGTAATTGTTTTTTTTTTTTTGTAAAAATGGAACGTTGTCTTTATTTCAGTCTACAAATTAAAAACGACTAAAACCCAACTGTGGCGACTTGAAAGTTTTCTATTATAAATTACTAATATAACATTGTTATACGCAAATATGTAATTGATAAACTTAAAAATAGATATAGCTGCACTGGCAGACACAATAACAACATTATATTCATGACCCGAAAACTAAGCTGTAAAATACGTCGGCGTGTACCATGGCTCACGCAACTGAGATACAATGGAAGAAAATTTTAGATGCAACAACACTTGTGACTTATTAATTTTACACCCCATTAACGTTGCCCTAAGGCTTCATATGTTATGTTCTTACGTTTAATTATCAGAAATAAATAAAAATATAATAAATGTAAATATTCAGAGCATCGGTGGCTCAGCGGTCAAGCACTTGACTTGCAATCTGCATCTCCTGGGTTCGAATCCCGCCTTGTACCTATGTGTTTTTCGATTTCCGATTTACGTATGTACATTTATCGTGATGCAAGCTGCACATATCTGGGAAGAATTTCAAAGACATGTGTGAAGTCAACCAACCCGCTTTGGGCCAGCTTGATTGACTATGGCCTAGTCACCCTTAGGCTCCGAGCCCCTCGGTGGGGACGTATAGTGAGCTGATGATGAGTTATTCACGTATAAATGTTCAAATACGAAACACAATTTTAGACGACGTGAAAAATAAACTAGTTACTAAGTATGTATAAGTATTTTGAGCGTATTTTATACCTAACAATAAACTGTAAGAGACGAATCTCAACAGAATTGTATTTCATACTGTTTCACGAATTTAACGATCGGACGGACTATTTACTATAAATTTCCAAATATAACACATTTTAAAACACTAATGTTTGTCCCTTAGTTTTCAAAGAAATCTGTAATAATATATAATAATATAATATATAATCGATTTAGCTAAAGAATTGGTGTTATTTTAAACATAATCTTTAATCTAACACAATTTACAGGATCTGAACAGTGTATTAACGAGTATTGAGGAGCGGCTCAGACTTCTGGATACAATAAACACAGCTCAAGTGAAACAAGCACGGCGCCTGGACGTCATACAGGATAAATTGGGTAAGAATGAATTTGATTATTTAGGCTGCTTAAAAATAAGAATAGAAAAATTCTAAAGCGCATTTAAAATTAACAACGCAATAAATTGACATATGTAATCGATCAAAACAATATATTATACTAAAATAAGGAAAGATTACATTTGTCATATTATATTATTTGTAAAAAAGCTCGCTATTTCGTTCGATGCCAAAAGTTTTGTAAAGTCCGCATGCGGCGTGTAATCTCTTTTACGTTTGTTTGTTAGCGTTGAACACAAACATTCCATCCACGCTGAAGATCAGCAGTTCCCTATCTGACCTAAATCTCGTACAATTCGTACAAACGAACGGCACTTCCAATGTTTGTACAATGAGTAAGAAATTATTGTGTCATATCCTATTTTAGTGACGCAGTGTAAAGTTTCGCAACGTATCCCGTATATCGTTTACAATTAGACAAAAGGGGCGGCGTACAATCAATTGCCAGCGATGGGATAAAGCGAACTGTAATAGCAAAAGGATTAACATAACATCTAGGAAGAGATGGCCAATGAGGATGTCCTAATTGATTTGTAATTGATCGCAGACCGCGTGGAGACAACGCTCACGCTGCGACTGGAGAGAGCGCAACTGGCGGCGGAGAGACTCGAGCATCGTCTGCACATGTTGCAGACTACAGTACAGGTATGTACTATTATTTAATATAATTTAAATGTATGACGAAAATGATAGCCGTAAAAAAATATTTATTTCAACTTTTTTATTGAACTAAATGAGATTAATACAAATTGCAGGCATCAATTAAGGAGAGCGGAGAGAAAATAGAGCGCAGTCAAATTAAAATCGCCGAAATCGCACAGAACCTAACTAATCATATTAATTCCCACGCTCATCTATTAGAAAAGGTACGTATTAGTTAAACAGCTCATTGTATCAATTGATAAAGTGTGACAACAATTTAACTGTCAGTTAACGCTTTAACTATATTTACTACTGTCTGCAACAAATTAAGGCCGCTATTACATTATGCACCGCGTTAAGAATTCGTTTCTATAATTGATCAACGTTATTCGTTGCTTTAGTTGTTTTTTCTTTGACTTGTCATGTCCTTACATAATATGCATAACTAAGTTAAAACCCTGTCCGTGACCCAGAAAGATGCTCGACGATTTAAGCCGCTCATTCATCTTTCTATACTTAACAAAATGACTGCTTTAAGTAAAAATTACTTTAAGAAACTGCCGCTAGAGAATACCACAAGTTGTATCTATGTATCCAATATCCTAAAACTATAATAACATAATTAAAAACTTTTTTTGAGTATTTTTAGTAACATAAGCTTTCATAAGAGGAAAGAATTGAAATCAAATAAAAAAATATCGTTTTTTTTAGGTGAGCGGTGCTTACGCTGAAACCTGGCATAGAGGTATAGTGCTAGAGGCTCTGATGAGGGACGGCCTGGCTCTAGTGAACGTGACGCGACGAGAGCTCGCCGACGGGCTGCGCGCCCTGGCGAGACGACAACGTGACGCTAGGCTCTCGTCAGCTGACTTGGAGGCTGCCTTCTCCCGACGATTACACGATAACTCATATAAGATCGATTTGAAGGTAAATTTTAAGACTTTAGGTATTTGATATCTTGATATGATTTTTTTCCTTTTAAGACATGTACCGTACGTAACGAAACTATGGTACGAATGCATAATTCGGTGAAATTGTGTTACAAACTTTATAATAAAAGTGGTAAATGTTATTCTCATTTGATAATTTTTTTAACAGATGCAAGAATTACTGGACGAACAAAAACGCTTCGTAGACTCTTGTCAGCGTGTGCAGCTTGATGACCCAACGCACGTCGCGGACGTATTGGATAAGCTTATCGATTCCCTTATCAATAAGTATGAATATTTAATTTGTTATTTGTTTGTTTAATTTGTCTATTGTTTTCAAATTAAGTTAGCTGTAATCGCTAATAAAATTCCATTATCATACTTGTAAAAATTTTCTTAGATGTTCCAATGGGTTTTACGTTGCATTACAAACATGATTCATTAGTATAGCGACCGCTATATATACGACGATAGTTTGAAAAATAAAATATCTCAAAAGAATTAATTTAATTCACAGAACCGCGGCGACATTCCACGAGCTGCAGAACATTCAAGTTACCATGCGAAACCACGACAACAAGATTATGAAACTACTTAACAACGGTCGGCAAACACAGGTAAAAAAATGCATCTCATTGACAACATCCATAATTGACAACCTCTTGATACAATTCAAAGCAAGAACACAAATGAATAAAAAAACCCATAAAATAACTAAATCCACTTTTAATTTTCAGATGCAGGATTCAAATTGTCGTCGATTAGAGACTTTATTCCGAAACGCGACACATACGACGATGAAAGAGACCGAACTGCAACAGCTGACAGAGAAATTCGTCGGGCTGACGAATAGAGCTGATGCGGCACTGCAGCGCTTGGAGAGGCAGCTTGGCTTTGACAACAACGAGCCCACTCCGCCTACGTCCGAGGTTAAAGAAGAAGCCGACCGATTACTTTTACACCTAAATTCTATCAGGTAAACCACAAGATAACATACGAGAAGAAATTGGCTTAAAAAAATTATTGCAAAGACAGATTATGAGACAACTAAGTTAGTAATTACGTAAATGATGTATTCAAAAAAGGTTTGCCTATAAACAATTAAATAAAATTATACAAGATTCATCAGATTATAAATGTTGGAGGACATTATTAACAATTTGAACATTATTTTTCAGAAATGAAGAGATATCAGATGAAGATGATGATTGGGAGGATGGCGACCAATACAATAACCTTTTCGATGCCGGTGGAGGCAGTGACATGATGAATGAAGACAAAATAATTCTGAAGAATCCTTTCGAAACAAGCATCGCTGCCAGGCGTCCACATCGGAGACATCTTCGCAAAGACCCTTACGACCGTGGCCCTAGCTTAAAGAGCAAATCCTTATCGTAAATGTAATATTCGCTTGTATTATATATTAATAATATCTATATCATACCAAATGGATGTTTTATTTACTAATCATATCATTATGTTGAAATCCTTTGTAACAAAAATATATCAATCTTTTTAGCTTAGGTAATGCATTTGTATGAAACAAAGCCACCTATGACATAAGTCACTGTGTCCTATACAAAGGTGACATAATATCACACCATTAAACAGAAAAATCCTTACATTACAAATATATGAATGTATCTGTAATATACATTAAGAAACTTCTATACTTGAGAGATTGTCTTTAAATATTAAAACATAAATATTCAATCAACCCATCTTATATTTATATACAGGCCCCGAGATACAGGCTCAGCCTAGTTCGGGGTCTGCAAGATACTTCACTGTATATTATTCTAACGTGTTTTTGTGAAATAAATTTATTCTTATTCTATTCTTATTCTTATTTTTGAATACTCCGGAGAAAAAGTCCTGATATGATGATAAATAGTTAAAATACTGCAAAATAATTTTAAGGACATCGAAACATTTCAATTAGGTGCACTAAATATAACATTTTCAAAAATTTGCATTCAATGAATATACAAGTTGCTGTTGGACAAAAACAATTGGAAAATATATATAATGGTGGCATCACTACAGACATCAGGACTAATACTAATTATCTTATGAAATAAAATGTAACAAACACATTATTTGTAAAATTTGAGAAGAGCCTGGATGAATTTTCAATGTTGCATAACTAACCATATTTGGAAAGTAAATAATAAATATTATTTTTAGTTATCTTCTTGACATAATCCAATAAGAAAATTACAGGCTTTGTAAAGAGTAACTGATAGCCAACACAAATAACTTTGCAGTGTTTTTTTTCATTACATTTTGGTTGCTGTATAGATGTTTGTTCTGAAGCTAAAAAAAACTATTAATTAACCAGAATTATAAATCAACTATTTGTTTGGACTTACCTCTAGTTTGGCACTGTTCTGAAATATAGTGAGAGCTTTGTGAGTCAGTTGAGCAAAGCATGAGCTGAGGGTTGCAATTTTCTGACGCGCGGCGAATGCCACATCCGGCTCTTCCGTTTCCAAATCCGCTGAAATTTGCAATATTTTTTATCAATATCTTGTGCAAATGTCATAATCTGCTGGAAGATTCTGTACTTAATTTCATTTCAGCTTGCATCGAGGTGACTATTTGTAACTATAGAATCATTTAAGAATGCTAAAATACCAAATAAATGAATAAAACAAGATGAAAATAGAGGAAAACTGCAATACAAGCGAGGTTTACGATAATTGCAGATAGTAACTATGAATACTATGCAATGATTTGATTTCTATGAAAATACATTACTTACCTACTGAGGTATCTAGTTCGACACATGCTTTGTCAAACTCCTTTTCCAAAATATCTAGCCAACGAAAACCAACTCCGGTCGTCGCCATCTTCACAATAAAACTTGTTGTTGACAACAATTAAATGTCATTGTGACATTGGAAAAAAACGTTCAGAAATCTTGTAAAATATTGACTAAAAACCGTATCGTGTTTATTTTATAAGTTATTTACTAAGATGGTCAGGCAATTCAACCACAAAAAAAATTATAAGCAGTATATATTCCATCACTTATCATTTCTTCAAAGACATTTTCTAAAAGCATCATTAATCTGAAATATAGCAAGTTACTTTAACCAAAAAATGACTAGATTATAACTATGAATTCAAAGTTCTTTCTATTAGTAATGTCTTAAGGTACCAGCATATAAATATTGATAGAAGTGTTTATTAAATATTTTACAGAGCAGTTGCAGAGCCCACAATAACCACGTGTGTTGCCGAATGGGTTTGCTGGACCAATTCAATACCACCTCGCATAAAACAGATGTGAAATAGAATTATTTTGTTCATCTTATATGTTCCAGATTCATCTAGTGGTCCAAACCTTTTTGAAGTAGTGTGAACGGGGGAAAAGAGGATAGGATATTATATATGTCCTCTAATATGTACAGTCAGCGTCATATAGATCGTAACAGACAAGATATGCAAATATATAGGTACATCAAAAGTAATCAATTATATCGGTACAACAAAAGTCCTCAAAATAATAGATACATTCACCCTGCTCAAATACATCGGTACATACACAGCGTCAAATATATGAGTACATGCAAGATGCTCATAAATATCGTAGCAGCCACAGCGTCATAAGTAACGAAGCAGTCAAGGTGCGCAAAAATATCGGTACATTTGACAAAATTGAACTCTATCTCTATATACTTGTGATACAATTTGGAATAAACTACTTCTGTTACATTCATTTGACACTTTGCATCAAACCATTTTTCAAAATTTACTAGAAGTGTTCGACGCGGATGACAGATATTAGGTAGATAAAACCAACATCAAATTTAAGTTTGTCATCATATATGCTAGTTTGGTCTCGTGGCCTTACCGTTCGCCGCCGTTTGTACAGTCAGCGTCATAT
>NW_013532721.1:2751528-2814004 GCF_000836235.2 Papilio xuthus
AACAAAAAAAAATAGTTGCTTGGGATTTGAACCGCCGAACTTACGTACCAACGGTGGCGAACGGTAAGGCCACGAGACCAAACTAGCATATATGATGACAAACTTAAATTTGATGTTGGTTTTATCTAACTAATATCTGTCATCCGCGTCGAACACTTTTAGTAAATTTTGAAAAATGGTTTGATGCAAAATGTCAAATGAATGTAACAGAAGTAGTTTATTCCAAATTGTATCACAAGTATATAGAGATAGAGTTCAATTTTGTCAAATGTACCGATATTTTTGCGCACCTTGACTGCTTCGTTACTTATGACGCTGTGGCTGCTACGATATTTATGAGCATCTTGCATGTACTCATATATTTGACGCTGTGCATGTACCGATGTATTTGAGCAGGGTGAATGTATCTATTATTTTGAGGACTTTTGTTGTACCGATATAATTGATTACTTTTGGTATACCTATATATTTGCATGTCTTGTCTGTGACGATCTATATGACGCTGACTGTACAATAAAAGAGTTTGTAAAATCTATGACCAATATAACTACGGTGTATAAATTAAAAAGATTATAGTTTCATATCTAAGGCAATTTAGATGAATACAATCGCAGTTACATTAAAGGCATAGAAATTGAAAAACTTCATACATGTAAGCCTAGTTTATTTTTTAAATTGTATTACATAAATATAAAACTTCTATATATCCATACTTTTCTTTTGTGATAACTCAAAACTCAAACTATATATCTACCCAAAACGAATTTAAACATATTACACCCAAAATACAGCGAGAATTCCCAAGTTTATAGTTTCTTAGCAATAAGTTTTATTTTGATATTCGTCGACAAAAATATTTTAGTCATGCTCAATGTTTTAAGAAAAATGAGATGGTACATTTTATAGGATTTCTTTTTACACTTGACATTTTCATTCTTACTGCACTTCCACTGCGGAAAAAACTAAAATAACTATCGTATTACATTTCTCTTTATGTTAAAATATGAAATTTCATCAGTTTAGGCAGTGCTCACTCGAGGTAAAAAAGCAAGATGTAAATGATTGATTTTAACCAAATCATTTAAAATCTTTCCACATACATATTTAAATAAAATAATCTCATATCTTTGTTAATTGATATAAAGAAATAACAATTATTACTGTTTTACTGATCATACAAAGTCCTAAAAATTACGAATCGAAAGTTATTGCCGTATATGTTAAATATTGGTGATTCATTTTGAAAATATAATTAAGGGAACTAACGTAAGAACACCAAGCATGGCGCGTGTACGCATTAAGCAAATGCTGACTTGGTTGCGGGCAGCCGCGGATTGCGCACTGAAACTATCTACAAGAAATTGGTTGTTCCAAGATTCAAAACGCAAACTCTAAACGTAGCAAATGCCCACGTGATCTATACAAAACAGGCGGTCGCGACCGTTCTACAACCGCTTAATGCGTAGGGGCCTTTAAATTTAAACTATCGTAAATTGAATGCCTAGCTTAGCTATCGAGACTTCTAAATATTTATACATGATACAAAATATTTTATTGCATATTACTAAATTGAATTTGTTCTTTACTAAATGTAAAAATGTAATGACTTAAAAATGCCCTGAAATTTACCATAAGTACTTCAATTTCTTAGTAGTAGCATTTTTCAATGAAATTATTATACACTCTAGCAAGATCACTTTTACATCTCTTCTACAGTCTATTTATATTTTCGGAATATAGAAGAGATATATTTACTATTTTGACAACAAATCTATAATTTTATTGTTACTGTATTGATTCATATACCCTAAAACATTTTAAATTTAAACATGTACATTGCTCAATATATTATGTGCATTAGTGGAATATCCACTGAGGTAAGCCTTTTCAAGGCATACTAAAACTAACACTCTTAAAGCATCTTGCATTTAGCTGCTTATGTGCTGGATAAAATGATGCAGTTTGAAAACATTGCGTAAAAGCAATGCATCATTTTATTCAGCACAATTCACCACAATTGCACATACAGCCTCATGGTACCTTTAAATTAGTAATTATTATGAACACTTAATTTAACACATCTATCAATAATATCCATCAAAGAAACAAACGTCACATGAATATGAAATATAAAAAACAAGAATAAAAGTGAGTAAAGTTGTACAAAAGTATTTCAAAAGAAATTTGCTTGAAAATCAAACAAGTAACATCACCTTACATTCATCTTATATCAAAAATTACATAAATTAACACATCAAACAATAATATTATCGTCATTCATTTGAAGGTACCATAAAGGTTTTTAGAAATATATTTCACTTGCAGCAACCACAATAGCCGTGCACAAACTTAATTATGTTTAAATCACTTTTACTTAAGTAGAAGCACAGTTCGTAAGCATTGCATTTTATTAAGATATAATACACCCATTCTTTTCTTGTATATGACCATCTGATCTTTCGATTTCTGACAACATTGCATGGAACATATCAGTAACAGACTGAAATAGAAAAATTAATTAAAAAAATATATTCATAAACTGACTTATATTATGTTTTTATCTATCGTATATTGATGTTACCTCATTTCGTTTCGCACTTGTTTCAACAAATGCTGCTTTCCATTTTTCAGCAAGCCTTTTACCCTCTTCTGTACTTATCTTTCTTTCTAAATGAAGATCTGTTTTATTTCCAACTAGCACTATAGGTACACTAGAATTTACAGAAAACAATCACTATTAAAACCACTGTATAATTTCAAACATTTTTGTAAATTAGAAAGGTAAGGTTTGTGAAACCTGGTATGTCCCATTTCTTTTGAATTTTGTGTTAAAATTCACTAATGATAATTAATATTAATACTAATAAATTGATATTTTATTTCAATGTTTGTAACCAGATAATACCCAAATAAACCTTTGGCTGCTTGAAACATTGAGTCATGCTTCTTTTTTGAATAAGTTATCATGAATACTCACTGTATTTTTCCAACCATATCAAGTAACTTATCATAAATTATTTGCACTATTTGAAAGCTTTTGCTGGAGGTGATGGAGTACACCAATACATAGCCATGGAAGTCCATACTGTATTGCAAGGGAAAAATACTATATTCATCTTGGCCAGCTGTATCTACCAGTTTCACTTCATATTCTGTTGAATTTAGCCGAATAAACTTTGTAAACGCTGAAATAAAAATTAAAAACAATAGTAAACAGTTTGTTTTTAATCATTGTCGTTTTATTAAGTAAAATATTACGTACTGTTTTCAATTGTAGGGTCATAAGAGTCAACGAACTGTCCCTCCACAAATTGAATAATAAGAGAAGATTTACCTGCAAATAAGTCTTATTAAAAGAACGTCACAAATGATAAATTAGACGCAAATTGATAATAGTAATGTTACTTTACCAACTGATCGGTAACCCATCATAGCTATTTTTCTCTGTTTGGAAGGCATTTTAAATTGGTTTAATTTA
The DNA here is from genome assembly GCF_000836235.2 of Papilio xuthus. Classification (NCBI taxonomy): domain Eukaryota; kingdom Metazoa; phylum Arthropoda; class Insecta; order Lepidoptera; family Papilionidae; genus Papilio; species Papilio xuthus. The sequence continues at coordinate 2,755,007 of NW_013532721.1, forward strand.
ATGTAAAAACAACAATTGCAATTATTTCTCACAGGAAGTATTGTAATAATAACACAATATCAACCACATTCACATTAAAAACGTCAAAAATTTGACATGACACTAAACTTTGATATCGTTTGACATTATTTGACTTTGACACCAGTCCCCACGATTTCCAAAGGTTCTGCATTCCTGGCAATACAGGTTTCATAAAACGCCCATGACCCATGACGTTTAAAATAACAAGAAATACTGACAACTGACAGTTTAAGTGGCAAATGACAACGATCACTGACAAATGACAGTGACACAAGTGAAAAATCTCTTTTTTTGTGGATGATTAATTTATTGTTCATCAAACCATATAATAAAATAATAACATATTTCAATTTAATTACAAAACGCTTGTACTGTGAAAATTACAGGTATGTTTTAGAGTTACATTTTGAATATTACTGTTTACATGGTAAATTGTCAATGTAAATAGAGGATAATGAATTTGTACACATAATTACATTAGGAAAATACTTTTTCAGTATTCAACTATACATTAGATACACGTCAGATATTTCAACATGCCTGTGAATATCCCCGATTGCCCGCCTAGCTTAAAATCTATACAACATTACTTAAAAACAGCTTCAGAACATGACGCCAGAGACCCTGTGGTGGCCTACTGGTGTCGTTTACACGCCCTACAAGTTGGCATGAAGTTAACCAACAAGAAAACTCCAGAAGAAACAAAGATGTTGATGGGTAAGAATCATGTTTTAGTGGCAAGATGTGTAGCATTATTTTTAAAAAAACATTATTTAGTTTGCAATATTTAAAGGTATTAGTCCATGGTGTTCAGAGGAATGATACTTCTGAATATTAGTAGTCAAATTAAGTTTATAACCTTTATAAATACAAATAAATCTTTATTAAGGTCTAATGGACTGGTTGGAAGAAGAAAAGACAACTCATAAAGATAATGAAGCTATAAGTAATGAAGTAGCGGCACAGGCTCATCTTGAAAATTATGCACTAAAACTATTTATGTATGCAGACAAACAGGACAGGGAGCAAAGTTATGGAAAGTAAGCATGATCTTGATTAGATTTATGTAAGAATTTTTAATTTATTAAGGCAGAGAATATTATAATGATGTAGTCTTTAGCTACCATTACATTTGTATCTTAAAAATGCAAATTTTTGTCTCAGAAATGTCGTCAAAGCATTTTACACATCTGGAATGATCTATGATGTCTTAACTACATTTGGTGAGCTGACAGATGAGGCTGCACAGAATAGGAAGTATGCCAAGTGGAAGGCCGCATACATTCACAACTGTCTGAAAAATGGGGAAACACCAGTCCCAGGTGAAATATTACAATAGTTACAATTTTTATTATTATATTGTGTTGTATTATGAAATACTTATTACTAATGTTGTTTTTCTGTTAAATAGTCCTTTCTGCATTATTACAGGGCCTCTTACAGAAGATGGAGAAACATCGAATGAAGAGAACACAGGAATCAATACCCAACCAGAACCCATGGGCTTTACCTCAAATCCTGGTTTCCAACCTGATCCTACTGGCTTTGCCCAAAATCCTGGGTTCAATCCTCAAGTGACACCAGCAACACCACCCGTTATACCAACAAGTTTTAGCAGCACCTTACCTGATCCCAATGCGGCTATGAGAGCAGCATCTCAGTTGCCTCCTGTACCTTACACCCCAGATCCCAACCCTGGTGGGTTTGTACCATATGACCCTTCGCAACAGAGTCAGCCATCTCAACCACCTTATGGTGATAATTCTATGATGGTGGCGCAATTGAGTCCCGATCAAATTGCAAAAGCTCAGAAGTACTGCAAGTGGGCAAGCAGTGCTCTTAATTACGACGATATTAAAACTGCTATTAATAATCTGAAGAATGCTCTAGAGTTGTTACAAACTGGACAAGATCCCGCTTAAGTCATAAAAAGGGTTGAAACTGCAAGTGTTTAAGAGAATTTTTTGGTTTGTATGTAAGTTGTGTTGCATATTTGAGTTGCTCTTACTGAACCATGTTATGTAATTTTTTAAAGGGTTAAGTAATAAGTATAACATGAATATAGTAAAAAAATGTAAATCCATATATTATGAATAAGAAATAACTTATGTGAAATTAACATTATAAATTGTACAATTATGCGTTTAGAATTGTGTTACGTTTTATGTTTTGAAAACATAGATGTAAAAATGCTTTAATAAAATAATTTACTGCTCTTAACAATGTTTTATTAAAAAAAGAAAATGTAGCATTACAGGGAACAGGAATATCATAATAATAAAAAAATTAAAAATCATCAATTCACTCCATTTATTCAAATGTTCAATACACACATCTCATGAAAAATTCCAAAATCAATTTTGTGATATTACATAGAGCAACAATGAGCAGATTCACTATGGCTTCAACTATAAAACGTTTAATAACGAGATTCTTGTATAAGAACCTTATTTCATGAAAAAAAGTTACAGCAAATATCATTAACTATTTCAATTCCTGAGAAAAGTCCATGTTGGCAGTATTATACGTTAATACAAAGTAAATTGTGCGAAAAGTAAAAATTAAGCGTAAGTAAAAATTTATGGTCTGGATTAATTCTTAAAAAATACACAGCATTGTATCTAGATAAAAAAAACTGTAAAGTAAATAACAACAAAGGGGAAGTCCTAAACGCAAATACGCCTATCTTATGTCTACATTATTCAATTTCAAATCGCTACAATTTTATTTAATGCTTATAATTAAAACTTTCAATAGTGGAAGGAAGGTTAACGAAAAAGATGCAAATATAATAAGTATTAAAGCACATTTAATTATTCTATTGGAAAGTCTTAAAGATAAACTGTATTCAATGGGCGTCGCAGAGGGGCGGCAAACGGGGACAAAGTCACTCCCTACAGAATCTAAAAATGTAAAGTAGATATATATATATATATTGAACAATATAACACATGTAAAAATCTATTTCGTTAGCTCTAGTAGCATCCTGGGCTACGGCGTTGTTTCTTAGTCGCTCCCTTTTTTTACCATGCCTTTGAAGGGGTTAACAGGACTATGACATTGTAATTATTAGACCTGAGGGGACCCTTTCTGCCCAGCGACCTGGCCAATCGCTCTACCGCGCCCTAATCTACCGCCGGCACTGGCTTAGATCATCGGCTGGCGACGCCCCACATGTATTGTTTATTTCGATATTTAATAGTAGCTACCAAGAAGTATTAAGTTTTATAAGGATATTACTATCAGTACACACGATTAAGATTACTTAATTACATATTACATGTTTTGTTAATTGAGCATTTTTATTGTGAATCGAGTTACATTTATTGTAATTTAATGTGCAAATGTTGATCATCTACATTTTCTAATATATGCCACACGATCACGCATACACACCACATACAGACAAACATACGAATAGGTACCGCTTACCGCCTAAATATCACTTTAAAACTACAATATGTACGAATGGGTGTAAAATACGTACAGAAATGTTGATGGTATATGTCTTTTCAAATATCTTGGCGGCTCAAGGTCATCCGCGTCTACGCCTTGCGCAGTGCCCCTCTACGTCCCACTATGTTGCGTTGTGCGCAGCGACTCGTACGATGTTCAGAACCGCCAAGGTATATGACAACCGTTAACACAATTTATATTTATGTGTCCGTTTGCACATAACTGCGGAATACTAAGAAGCGGTGCAAATAAAATCACAAACTATTGTGAGATGACTAGTAAAATCACAGTAAGTATATTTATAACAAAAACAACAAAACTAACGATAAATATTCTGTGCTCCAATGACTAGATCGCAATGCTAAAACAATAAAAATTTCACTTGATGTAAGTCTAATATCATGCATATATTTTCGCAAGGATCTCAGTCGCGCTTCAGACCGTTGCCGTTTTGTGCAGTTGCGGCTTTCTCTAGAGCTTCGCGTCGACTGGTCTGATACCTGAAATACACATTTTACATTAAAATATAACCAAATAATATATTACTACTGATATCTACTTTATTATTATTATTATTTTTTTATTTTACTTTATTATTTTTTATTGTATTGCCTCTTAAAGTGTGGTCATTTTAGCTCTTATAACTTTCCCCAATAATAAAGCTTTCAAATGCAAACAGAATATTTTAAGTCCGATCGCTAGTTTCGAGATTAGCGCGTTCAAACAAACTTTGCTGCGAACTTTTATTACTGCACAGATAAACGACTTTACACAAAACAAGTGATTAGTTACTAAATACCGAATAATTACTATATTGATAAATCTCAAAGAAGTATGATCTTTTTTAATATTTCCTAGTTGTATCGATAGGAAAATGAGACTGTGAAATGAATTGACTGCATTGTTTACTTAGTAATAACGCCATAAATAAAGGCCTGAAGAAATCGAACTGCAAACAGCGCAGCAAAAGATCAAATAAACAGCGCGTAATACAGTTAATAAATGTGAATATAGCTAGTGCGGAGCAATCAACCAAAATACGAATTCGCACGACAACGGGCTTGATTTCTGGCGACCGGCCAGCGGTAGCGACGCTCCGACGCACAGACTCGCCCGTGGGATACATCTAGTTTCGTAACTCGTGTTTACATGTCGTAAAAATTGGTCAAGGTGCAAATAAACTGGTCACGAAGACACTACCCTGATTATAGATAAATCAACATAAAGAAAAAGAATGGCGGATTCGAAACCACGTTATCGGTTTTTGTATTGCTTTAGATTGTTGGCGCTTCTTAAACAGTCACAGACAATACAATATTATACTAGTAGTAATAGTCATATTCCAAAATATGTTTGGAATATATGATGAATTTAAAATGGCTTGTTTCCATTATATTTATTGTAGCATCAGTCATGCAATAATTACGGTGAAGTTTGCGTTGAACATATTATAGTCTCCGGTTTTTTTTTTAAATATAAGTAACGAAAGGCTGACAAAATGTTTTTACATAAGCGAATCGACACTGAAAACAGTTATGAAGAACAAAACATAAAAATTGATTTGAGCAATTGACGTCAATCTGCCCAACGCGGGGGAGTGCGAACAGCAGCTGTTTATAAAACATCAAATGCAGCTTATATGAATCTATTTTTGTTCGTTTCTTATGATTTATAATTAAAGTTTCTAAACTATGTAGTCATATAAAAATTTATGTCTGTGCCGATGCAATCTTTTGCCATACGAACTTACATTACGAGACTTTTTTTGTTCGAGAATTACAATATTTTAATTAAACGCACTAACCTAGAAACTACGAAATGAATTTTGATAATTTTAATAGAAACCACAACTTTTTGTTAGGCGTAAATAACAAATGCTAAGTCTGATACTAAGCAAAAATAATTGCTATTTTTTTTTAATTCTGTACACATATCTTCTTCAGTTTTAACGAAATGTCTTCGTCCTGTAATTTATTATTTTACCGCGTAGGAATTTCGCTATGCGCCAATAAAGTATTTACGTGCCAAAAAGACCGCGAGCGATAAGCTTTCAATCTATCAACCCCGATTTCCAATAAAATCTTCAGCAGACATTTTATAGTCTTTAAGATGAGTGTAAAAGAAATTACCAATAGTATTGTTTCTGGCTTTAATAACTTCTTTACATTGAAACTCATTATTGATGTAAAGTAGAATTTGCAATTTACAATGTTTTCTGTTAAAATAACATGCACAAAAATAATTTACTGACCAAACGACAAGCCGACCACTAAGCATGAAGAAGAAGACGAGTGCTGGTGCGCAGCGGTCGAAGGGATCCCCCACCATCACGTGTGAATATGCGGCCAGCATCATCAGCAGCACCAGTCCAATGTTTGCAGCATTTTTTATTTTATCTGTAATCGATTCCCGCGAAATTAGAATACTGGCACATTCAGAGTAGTTTTATGGTTCATTTAACAACACTTTAACAATTAAGGAAAAAGTGAACCAATTATTCTGTTTTTTTAGTATAAGGTGGCAAACAAGTAAGTCAGGAGGATTAAATATAATTTTAAAAGAACTTTTACAGAGTCAAAGTAAAACAAATATGTATATTATATTATTTTAGTTTATTCATAAGCACACAAATGAATTTTTGCTAGAAAAACTAACGTGTCGAATAAATCAACGTACAAATATTTTAGATTAACTGATTTTGATACACGTTTGAAGGTAAAACAAACCGCAAATGTTTACATTACTTTGATTGATCCAAAAAATAAATAAATATCGGTACAATATAAGCAATAGCTAGCGGATGCACCACCCACGTGTTACGTCGCTCAATCTTTACTGTACTAAATAATTTGCATCATTATTTTTAATCACAAAATGTTCGTGGCTTTTGTGATATTATTCTACACTTATATGTATTATATGTCCGGTAAAACTTATTATTTAATTTTGTTTCGGCATAGACCATATATGCATTGAATTTTAAAATAATTTTAAAAAGTAAAAATTCACAAAATGTGTTGCAGTTATATCAAATTTTAAGGATGCAGCAGTTCAGATCTATGAATGTACCGTAAAAAAAAACTATTAAATATTACTTCGAAATGAGATATCAGTTGTATAGATGCTAGCGTAGACATTTTGGGCGATGTGTTAACTGGAGAGCTTCTTATAACAAAAGCTCCGCACAAACAATAATACTGGCCGGGCATTGTAAACTTTTCCAGACATTTTAACGACCACTTCAATGGTTTACAGCAAAACGTAACCATCAACCTTAGACGTTAATAAACTAATGTTGGTCTATAAAAATGTCCGACTAAAGCGAATTGTTATACGTAATTTGCTGGGAAAAAAATTAAAGAGCACAACGCCTGTGAGACAAAATTACTTTGAATATAGTTTTATATGTTTTTTTACTTATTTCTTGCTTATAAGTCTATAGGAAAGGTTAGACTTCATACTGTAATAAACTTACCCATAATAAACAAGCCTTTTCCATATGTTACCTATCATTTGCGCATTTTAGATTTAGTAGGAACAAATTTCTGCAATGCGAAATTAAGCAAAATGTAGAGTCATTTTGCTTAATTTCGTTTTTTTTTATTGCAGAATCTAAGTTTGTAACTGTGTCTTTATTAAACTTACATCTCGGAGCATAATTACAATTTTATAGACACCTGTTGTAATTTTTTTTAAATACGCGTAAACATTTTTCTGATATTTTTTTTTGTTTCTCTATGCAATATTTCATTTGTCCTACTTTAACATTCAGTCGAAAATATTAAACGATCTAGTTTGAACGTAAATATCTTACATGGAATCAGTAGACAAGAGCAGGTGGCATCCAAATTCGACTTTGGAAATTATTAATTGCAATTATTGAGCAATGGCATGTGTGGAACATTGTCATACGTACACACAGGTGGCATGTGTTTTTAAAAGCATGGGCTAAATGCTTTTACATATGATGTATCACATAGATATATGTACATATCCTATTTATATGCTTATATAACCTAAAAGTATCAATATAAGATAGAACGAAAATGCTTTTATTGATGGTAAACCGAACGACACGGAAGTATATTTTGATTTGATTGATTATTTTGTATGTTTGTTAATTGTGGCTCTCTATAACCTGTAATTGTCATGTGTAGAGTGGTATACTTATTAATCACATGCACAGTTGCAAGTTGTATAATGAAAAGATATAGTCAGTCGAGATTCTACGGCCACATTTCTATCTCTTACTCTTTCAGAAAAAAAAACAGAGTGTTGTGTAGCAACATGTACTTACGACTAGGTATGAGGGCTAAACACAAGCCGAAGAGTATTTCAAGTCCGCCGACCGTTCTTCTGTACCATTTTGAAGGTAGCTTGAAGTCTAACATCTCACTTAATGGAAAAACTTTAGCGTATCTCACATATTCTTTTCTCTGAAACAATATTGATTTTTTTTATAAAATAAAGGAACAAATGAGCAATAGGCTGTATAATGTAAAAGCTTACAAATACCTCTATGCAAAGATACAGATTACGGATTTTTTTTTCATTTATTTCGTAATTATATTTATCTATCTTTTCATCATTAATATTGATAGTTAAAGATATATTTACTTTCATAATAAAGTATATTGTATATTGTGTGTTTATCGTATTAAAAATTGATATCGTTTCACGAATGATATCGTCATTGTGAGACATCTCCACGTTGGCATTAGGCGGCAAGCCAAATACTAAAATAACTGAGCACATCGCTCCGCAACAAAATTCTTAATGCACTCGTCGACCTTTTATTTTTTTAATAGAAAAACAATATATAAATATGCACTTACCAAATCTTTATGTAATTCTTTTGAAATGACGGGGGTCAGCTTTGTCGTACCAACGAAAATAAAAAAAACTCCTAACAGAATTGACAAACTTTTTAATACTATCGAGCCCATTTTAAATTAATCTTTTTAAATATATACTAACACAATTTCACACCTGCATTTGTATAAAAATATTTTCACAGTAGTACCACACATGTGAAAACACATCAAGCTTTAGGAATGCTATTCTAGTGTTTCGTTTTATTATATTTATATGCACTCAGTCATATTTATCGAAATAATAATTAAGTTTCGATGAAATTACCAGAAAGCCGTGGGGAAACGGGTAACGCGATTCGCGCCGGCGCGAAAAAATCCATACTCTATATTTTTAATATCAGACACGTCACTCAGTTTTCGTTGGTTTGACGTCTTGAAATTTGGCCACTACTATCAAACGTATTCGAAGCAAGTTTAAAAAAAAATTAATGGTGCAATTACTCCACCATTATAACACCTATCCAGTTCAGAATTTGGTTGTCGCTCTCTAAATTACATTAACAAGATGGCTACAAACTGGTAGCATGGTGTGCATTAGCGCATTATCTTTGGAATGGAATTAATGTGATGAGCTTTATTACAAAATACTGCAATAACGTTCATATTCAAAGTAGTCTTTCATTTATTAAATTTTTTCTATATCAATAAAATTTTATAATTATTAGTCCTCCATTTCACAGTATATTTCTATATTTTTTAAAGATATCTCTCATCGTTCTAAAAATCAGTCTCAAAACCTTTTTTATTATTTTCTCATGGACAAGGGTATCGCCAACCAATGATCAAGGGGGAGGGAGGATAATCTTTGTTGCCGTTTAAAAGGAAATGCTTATCAACATGTGGACCATTTTCTAAATCAATTTTCTCTAGTTGCGCCTGCAATCACTTATCCCCTTGGCCACACCTATACTCTTGCATGGAAACAAGCGGGGCAGTTGTTAGCAGTACAATTTAACTTTCAAGAGGCATGAGTTCACATTTTAAATCTAAAAGCCATCATATTAGTAAAACCATTTAATTTCTTTTTACAAACAACTTTTGTTTAACTACATATTTAAAACTATTTTACTTAAAACATGAACTTTGTCTATAATATATTGAGCAATGAATATATCATTATATTAAAATTAATTTTTTATTGAAATTAAGAACAATTTTTTTTTTAGAATTACTAACATTTCAAATCATACAATCTTCTCAGAATAAAAAAATGTTATCTAATAATAATCCCTCACTTTTGAAAAATCCTTTGTATTCCTCCATAAAATCAGAACAACCACATAACAATACTTGATCATTGCATGTAAAAGGCTTTAAAGTTACCAAATCCTCACATTTTAATTTAAAATTATTTATTGGTTCTTGATATTTAGTATTTTTGTGGTCAGAAGGAGAACTAAGAAAAACTTTATATGTAAAGTTCCAAAAAGATTTAAAATTATACAACTCATTCCTAAACAATATCACATCTATAGAAGAACAACAATAAACAAGGAACATCCTAGTCATATCTTCTTCATCGCTCAAGATACTGTCTATTATCGAAATAAATGGTGCTATTCCTGTACCCTGAGCTAACATAATAAGTCTTTTATATTTATTAGTGATTTTTTCATATGAACCGTATGGCCCACGCCATAATGTTTCATCTCCCTTTTGTAAGTTGTAAAGATATTTTGAAACTAACCCAGAATTATATAGTTTTACAATAATAGAAAAATCAAAACTATCTTTACTCTCTTTTAATTTTATGGGTGTGTAAGCACGAGTACATACTGTATTATCAGAGAAATATTTAACTAAAAAATGATCACCAGGATTCCACTGTACTAGATGTTTATCTTTTTCCTGCCTTAACTTTTTAAATGTTATTAATTTATGTGAATCACATATTAAATAAATATTATGAACAAAAAATTTTGTATATTCTAATTGCAGTATCCCATTTTCAGTTGTTACAGGTAATTCATTATGTGTTAAAAAGATTTCATATTTTCGTAATTGTTTTTCATAAACATCAAATATACAAGGATTGCAACCGCTATTACAACAATCTTCTTTGCTTGGTTCCACGGGCTGCTTCATTGCAAATTCTTTCTCTTTGATTAAATTACAGTGAACATAAATTAACTAAAATCTGCTGAAATCTAATATTAAATAAAAATCAACAAAATTTTTATTTAACAGATGACAGATTTTCTGAAAATGACAGTGACAACTGACAGTAGATAAAAAATGTTATTTATTTATAGGTTTTATTTCACAATTATAAATTAAAAATTCGTATTGGCGTCATTTGAATCTTTATGATACTTAGTGAGTGCTTACATGTCCCCAAGAAGAACCTTAGATCCTACTCTAAGACCCAAAAGAGGCTTAGAGGTGATTAGACCTTAGTCAACGACCATGGCCTACTGCGGATTAGTGACTACACACATATCTTTGAATTATATGCGATTATAAAGCATTTGCTTTATTATTTACCCGCATCGTCTCACCGCAGAATAAAGCTCTGTGTGGCTCCCTTAACTTTTCTCCAGTATGTCCTATTTGTACCCTATCCAATGATTTTGGCCTTTGCCTGGTAGATATACTTAAGTAATTTGGGGATTTAGATTAAGCTCGAGAAGTGATGATATTAAATCAAAGAATGTCTAACTTTAAAATAATAACATAGGCTTTATGTTCAACTTAAGTTTTTAAAGTTTTACGGTTTTAAACTTTTTAAGTGTTAAATGGCCAATGAAAAACCTATTATTCTAAGAATTCCCTGCTCGTAGTTAGATGGTGTGCAATGTTTATGTTGAACACTAATAATTTTAAGGATCTGAAATATATTCTATTACCACTATATTTTACTAACATAAAATTACTAAGATATTGAAAGCCACGTAAAAATGTTGACGAACATAGTATAATTGTGGTACTATTTTATAAGTGGCTTCCAATAAAAGAAATAGTAATTACATTTGTAAATAACTATACTTTGCTTTCTTCCTAGAAATTCAATAACTACAACAATTTTTATTTATATGTTCACCTGAAACAACATTTTAAACCGAAGACAATAGCGCCCTCTAAACTGACGCTTGCTAAACGCCGGTTAACGCTCGTTCAGCAATCATCATAGCCCGCCATAATATTCTTGTAAAGCAATTGGAATTTGGCTTGCCTGTAAACAATTCTGTAAGTACAGTGATCTGATATATTTTTTCCTTTTTTATAGCATATTTCATTTGCTTTTTTATATATCATTAAATTTTTACGCACTTACGTTAGCGTATTTATGTAGAAAAATGTTAATAATTACCTAATGGCAGACTCCATTATATTGGCTTTGTACTTGTCGATACACTTGTAGATCTATGTTAGTTTAAATTGAAATAAGGTGCTTTTTGTGCTAATTATACTATTTTCTCTTTAAAAAAATATACTATTACGCTCCTTTCAGAGGTTTGATAATTTCGTCTATAAAAAGTACTAGATTATTTATTCCAAGCCAAGCGTCCTGGTTTGGGATATTGACTTAGCTTCGTTTGTTTTCTTTGTTTATCTTAAATACTAGTTATTTCTCTTATATTTCTGGTAAGATCAGTTTGTTTATCATATTCAAATTTTTAAAATATATGCAAAAGCTATAATTAAAGCTTTATTTTTGTGATTGTATACCCGACAATAAAGTCCGAATGCCGTGGAATGTGTTATAATATGTTTAAAAAATTTCAGGCCTTTTAATTTATAAATCCGTGAGCCATAATGTCGGATGATGGGTCAACGGTTGTTGAAAAGAAAGGGCGCGGCAGACCAAAAGCCAATGGAACTCAAGCTGTAAGTGTAATAAAATAAAACTCATTAGAAATGATTTCAATGAATTAATAAAACTTGTAATTTTTAGGAATCCAAAGGTGATACTAAAAAGAGAGGACGACCCGCAGCACCACCAGCCAAGACGAAGGAATCAAAAAATTCATCTGATGATGAGCAGGCACCTGCCGTAAAGAGAGGAAGAGGGAGACCTAAAGGATCTAAAAAGAGTGCCCCGGCTTCTAAGGCGAAAGTAAGATATATCAGAGATGTCTTTTAAACATTAAATACCAAGTTACAATTATTAATATTCTCCAACATTTTAGGGTGGTTCGGGAGAGGGACGAGGTAGAGGCAGGCCACGTAAGGAAGCACCTCCACCCAAAAAAGATGCAGCTTCCACTGAGGAGGAACAAGACGAAGATGAAGAAGATGAGGGATCTGACCAATAAATGCGTCTTGTCTGATAACTATCGATCTTAGCGTAATTTGTTCGTCATGATAACTTAACATGACTGCTACCACAAAAACAATTTATTAAAAATATTTACATTAACGCATACAGTTGTAGAGCGTCTGATAGCAGCATTGGGGGTTATCTTGACTTTACAAAAGTCTCAATTGAGATTGTGCTCCCAAAATTTAATCAAGTGGAACTATTAAATATTTTGAAATGTAAGATAATTAGCTGCTATAAGAAGGAATCCTTTTTTGTGATTTAATGCATTTACTTTTGTATCAGACAAATAAGTCTCACATAATTAAATTTTGGGTTGACTTAGCTCTCCCTAGAAACGTACAAGTTTAAGATATAATTTTTAAGATCATTTTGTAGATTCTATTCTAATAGGTATTTTGTAATCTCTTGATTTATATTATAAGAAATTTAATAATACAGTTTTATGGACTTGTCCACGTGACATGAACATCAAGTATTATTTTCTATAATAAATATTTTCATTTCCATTTAGTTATTTTTTTCCCCTTTTATATCACAAAGGACTTGAAAGTATATTTCTGTCGGACTTGTGCCATTTGTATAACTTGTATTTGGGGCAGACTGAACACATTTTTTGTATTACAATTATTATTGTGTGTATGTGTGTGAATGTTACATTTTAGCATTAAATATATAATAAATCTATATCAAAATAAATTTATTTACTTCGTAATACCTTTTCCTTTGCGTGGCCATATATTTAAAAATGTCTGAAAAAAAAACATACTAGGTGATATAATGTTCAAAATAGAAACTCTTGCCACTAACTTCATCATAGTTTTTGCTTAGATTTGTTAAGTTTTTAATTGATTTAAACAACGGACAATAGTTTTCAGATCGAATTTCGAAATTAATTTTTACAAATTATAAATGTAATGCTAATTTGTTACAATAAAAACAAATGAATGAAAGTAACATTTGCCCAGTCAACTTGGACGAATTCAAGCAAAAAATTTAAAAGTAAAATACTAAATACAATAACAGGAATATTAAATAAAATAATCTTTAAATATAGTGTCAAGGACGGGTTTTGTTGGAAACAGGAATAGACGGAGGGTATTAAAATAAAGCTTTTAAGATTTCTTAATCTTATTTTTTTTAATAATACAGTATAATTTTAATATAATTTTTAATATAAAAAATATTAAATGGTTAAAAATATGAAATATTTCGAAATCTTAACAGAATTTTTCACGTGGCTGTATGTCATCAATGCTTTGGCTTTTGACAAGTTGTGGAAAAAAGTGTATACTCGTTTTCCGTTGTGCAAGTCAAGTTTTGATTACTGACTTGCGTCAGGCGTGTTGCTTTTGCCTCAGCGTTGTGTGTTATTTCGTCGGAGAATAAATAGTGATCATACATATAACTATTAAGAAATAGCAATGTTAGTTTTGGTTTTATTTTGTGATTTTGATAAAAGGTAACGGACTACACTAGTGTACTGTTGTGTTAAGATTTTGTCATTTGCGTGGCTTACAAAAGTTTTCAAGTTGGTCACTTACGAAGTTTTACAAGTGCTTGTTTACTGTTTTTGTGTTCAAAAAGTCGTTGGCTGTTTTTAACTTCATCTTGTTTTATCTATAAGGTTAGTCATTAGTACGTATTCATTTCTTATTTAGTTTATATATTTTTTCAATAAACTTGTTTACAGAAAATCCCGTACGTGACACAAGCAGGTAATGCAATATTGTGAATGGATTTATAGCAATCCCTATCATTCAGAACTTATAGCCAACGTTATTTAAATTAGAAAATAACATCACTATAACTTACATATGTATATCATATTTTTTTTAAATAACTTTTGTTGACAGTTTAAAACTTCACATTACTTTTTGAAATATTTAAATTTTAAAAACATATTACACTGGTCTTGACAATTTGTTACTAGTATGTTGTATTAAAAATGTCGTGCCGTAAATGTATCTTAGTTTTTATCATAATGAGATGAGTCACAAGCAGGTTTACAATAATATTTACCATTTTGCAAATGATACTTCATTTATATATAATTTTACCTGGTACAGATTTCATTAATGGTTGCTCCAGAAACTTAAACCTGACTGCCATGAGGTTCATGGGAGTCCCTCATAATCCAATCTTGTCTAAAAAACTATTTATGAGCTTGTCAACAATAAGTTTGATTTTTTATAGATGGTAATGAACCATAGACAGACTTGTGATTTTGAGTTGTGATTTTTAAATAACCAACAGCCTATATTTGCATAAGTGGATTTTTGTTTGATTAAACATCAATACAAAATATAGCTTATTTTACATTACTCGAGAAAGTTTATTCCATTACAAACACAAGCAAATATGAGCTTTTCCTCTGTGCGATATTATTTAATTTATTATAAAAAATAACATCTTGATTATTCTCTTCTATGTAAGTTTGTTAAACCAAATGTCTGGTTTTTTTCATGTTACATTGTGACTCTTTTTACTTAAAACTTGAACAATATTATTAACAACCATGGTAACCAGATAGTTGTTTAATGTTTCATTTTCAAGTGAATGTTTTTTTTTTTTTATCGGAAATATAGTGATATAGAAAAAGGTAATTTCCAAAATAAATTGTATTTGATACACACTGTTTTGTAATTTATTGTATTAGGTCTTACAACAAGTTATATGTCTGTTGCCGTCAGCTCATCTTTTTACTGTGGGTCTCAAAGCCTTCCCATTTTAGGGGTGACTAGACATAGACAACTATGCTTACCCAGTGCAGGTTTGTTGTCTTTACACATATCATTGAATTTCTTCTCTGTTATGTGAGGTTTTTGTATGTGATAAATGCTTATATTACAATTTAAAAAGTTGTTTATTATTTGTAAATTTAGAAATAATGTTATATAAATTTATAGAAACTTAGGTACCAGGCATGGATTAAAACTTGCAACAAGTAAAATATTCACAATGTGGAAGAATAGTGCAAAAAATATATTTGTTATAAATTAGATTTTAATTCTAAATATTTATCATACTCTGAATAATATTTTAGGAGTGAAATAACCGAAAGCTACACTAATAACTTGCTTTGTTCCATCACTGAGTACAAAAATTGTCAATGGCAAAGAAAAAATTGAAAAAAAAATTGTTTTTAGTTCATCCATCAATAAGGGATTATTGTTTCGTTTGTGTGTATTGCGGCGGCCCCTCTGCGGCCCCGGTCGTGACACGTGCCAGCACAGTATGGCACATTTGCCATACGCAGTCGTCGATCGGCGTGTACAAGTGCTTATTGAATGACTATATACCACAAACGCGGTTCGCATTCTAATAGCTTTTGTACGAAGTACATACAGCGTGAATCATTGTGATTTACCATAAATCACCTTGTATGGCTCGTGATAGAGTCTACAATAGGTGACTAGGTGATGGTCACAATAATTGTACGTTAGTGGCTGTTGGCTTTGCTTGGACGTGATTATATTTATGAATCGTAAGGTATTATATGTAACATTAAAAAACAAACTAACAATTTTAATTCATACGAAACTAAAGTTTATTAAGATTTAACGGTTCGTAAAACTATTAAATATTTGTAAAAGAACGTAGCCAATTAGTTTTAAAAGATACATTGATAGGATGACTCATGAAACTACTTTAAAAGTTCATACAGCGCATACGCGGATTCCAATGAATATGATTCTTTTTAATTATAAATTAATATAATGTACTTACGACAAAATCACCATTGTGTAATGCATATGTACCTATCATTCACTATACTCAAAAGAATGAAGATATGTAGTTATTGTCATGGAAATCGGCATATACATTGTTACTCTCGTAGGCTGTGTAATGTAAGTGGTACCAATGAATTTTATGTTACGTTACTGAAAAATCTTTATGTACTCAAAAGTTGCTAAAATCATAAAGTAATCTGTAGGATCTAATAAGGTTGTATACCAACAAATTCAATGATTCTGCCACTACCACGGTCGTTGCCTCAGTGAGTCACGATTGCGAGAGTGGCGGTCGCCATAGGTACAGTCACTGTGACTTCGTATACGTATAATTTTGATTGTGATATTTATTGATTGTCAATCCGATATTAAGACCGTAATATTTTTTTTATAATTCACCTAATTCGTTCTTTGTACTATTTTTCTTATTAATGGTAGATGATATGCTATTATACAAACATAGGAATAGTAATTTATGAACTCTTTTCTGAGTAAAAAATCATGTTCTCATTACGTCAGAGACAAGATTTGTATTTCTAGTTAGAGCAGTAATTCCAATAGACTACGGCTTCCTCTGAACCAGAACACTCTAGTTACTCCAGAACAACTAGCTAGCATTATGTACTGTTTCAGTAGTATAATTTGAAATAATATTACACATGATACCTAGTAATTATAGAGTTTGAAGATATAACTTTCATTGAAAGAGTTAACTCAATGAACCTATGACGTAATTATCGAAATAAGAAATCGATCAATAAGTTTTACGTATATATATTTCATACGTGTCACATATGTCAACAATATTGTTCTCGTGACATTAGAACCTTAAGTATTTTTTTTAGTCTATTACAATATTAACTATTAGAAGGAAGAAAATAACGTAATACACTTTGATACTTGTATATAACCTTATCGATGTATGGTAGCATTTCACCAAGGCCTCACCTTCACACGTCAATTGAATATGTGCCTTTATCGCGTGCCGATGTTTATTTTTACCGATATCAATACGAATACTTATCAATTTTTATAATAAGCATAAATTGATAAAGGCTATGATGCATTCATGTTTTGATGCGTGAATTGTAATGCGGACGGAGTTATCGAGTTACTGAAATGCATTTGCAGAAACGCCCCTTTTCCGTTGTACATTCTGTTAAAAAAAATGGGGATGGATTTGTATTTCTATTCAAAATACCTGCTTATGAGTGGTACGTTGAAAACTGATCGCGAAGTGATGGAAGATTTGTATCGCCCTGATAGTTCATTAACGTGTGCAACTAAAGTTAACATCACAAGAGAGATGGAAATAGTGACTAAAAATCCCCATTCCAGTTTGCAAGAGACAGCCGGTAAATCTTCTCACAAGTATGTTAGTGTTACAGCTTCTTCTCAAAATGTTCATAACTTTTTAGTTACCTATTATTTCTTATGCAAATTAAATATCACATAACAGCTAAATAAAAATATGGATAATAGCCCTTACAATGAACAAGCAACCTCTTTCTTCACTTTCTCCGTCACCGTCTATTAGAGAAACTGCGTAATCATCTAAGTACCATGTTATATAAGCATGTTCCCCCTTTATACTCGACCATTGCTGATGACAGTCAAATGCAGACACAATGTAGTTGTAGTCATGAGTTGTAATTCTTACATTATTTTGTTACAGATAGCATGGCGTAGACAAATTAGCTACACTTCTGCTGTCGAAACTGTTTCGGATCTTACATTTGAAGGTAATAATAATCTTAATATTATGAACACATAGGTTACTATATGAGGTAATGATGATGGTAAATCTTTACACAATTGAAATGATTTTATTCAGGCAAAAAAAAGTAATTTTGGATTTCAATTGAAATCTTAATAGAACCATTAGCGTTTGTCCGAAAGCGATGTTAATAGGTAGCGGTAAGCGGACATTCAACTTCACTGGGTCACAGTTAGTCTACGTCCTGAATTTTTAAGCACACCATTAAGGTGACGGAGGCGTCTCGACTTGTGTGCGCTTTTCTCTCGCTGATTACGTCTTTATACTTTCCTATAGTAATTCATGCAGCTAACATAGCGCTAGCTACATAGCTGCCAGCGCTTGGTTGCTCCCAAGCAAGTGCTCAAAGGAAACTAGCAACTGTATACACAATCCTTAAAGTCCGCGCCATCTGTATTAATGGATATTATGTAAGCAGGGTTCTTTTCTGGTTTTTGTATTGAGAGATGTATGTCGCTATTAAGAAATCTCTTTGACAAAAAGTATGTTAAATCAAAACCTCCCATCCAAAAAGCTGATTTCTATTTTGTGGTCTTCTCTTTTTACCTTTATTTATTTTTTATTTGTACAATTACATTTCAAACTAATTGATCTTAAAACGACTAGGTCTATCGATGAAGAAGACTTTCACGTGACCACGATAATTACGACCAGTTTGTAGCGCGTTGCTCTATCAGATGTAAATTGGATGTATCGATGCAATGAATGATATCCGCGCTGCTTCCAAAATAACGACCGGAAAGTGGATTTATCGATCGCATATGCCCGACAAAAATATATAGAAAAATGTGGAACCGCTACTTTCATTTCTTTAAATCTGCGGTATGATTTTGACTACGGACATTAAATTATTCAAACTTCCGTGAGACATTATATTAAACTGATATATAAACACGGCTAAACACTCACGTATATACGTCCGGTGGCGGCACCGACTAGTTTCGAGCCCATCGGGGGCCCTTCATCAGGATGAGTGGCACTGGTATTGTTTCAACAACAACACCACCGACGCTTTGGTATCAACATCGTCGACGACGCCGGCGCAACCCGCGCCCCCCGCCCCCTCAAGACGCGCCCTAAGAGCGCAGGCGCGCAGTGAGCGACGGGCCGCGTCCGCGAAACAATACCAGTGCCACTCATCCTGATGAAGGGCCCCCGATGGGCTCGAAACTAGTCGGTGCCGCCACCGGACGTATATACGTGAGTGTTTAGCCGTGTTTATATATCAGACTACGGACATGTTATTTTTTCTTTATTTATAGTGCTTACGCTTGTAGTATTTTTGCTTAAACGTCCCGGAAAGACATTTTTCTGAGATAACAATCTTTATCTTTATTTCTATTCTATATAACTAGCATAACATGATTTTGGCATAGTTGCCCTTACTTACTTAAATTAGTATGTGTTCCTGACGTACGTATGGTTACTTTATCTAATGAGTCTTTGTAATATCCTGTGCGCTTAAGACAATTAGACGTTGTCACCGAGCGGTCGCCACTCGGGCACAATGACCGTGGAGCTCAATAGAGGGGCTGCAGCGTGGCGCAGTATGCATCAGCACAGTCGATTGCTCCTAATTCAATTACTGCAAGTGGAACGCGTCTGGCACGCACCGACCGCCCAGCCCGCCCCGTTCGCACCTCAAACCCCTCTCGCTCTCTAAACTAACACGATCATTTTACGTAACTATAACACAAATCGCATATGGAAAACGCCGGAAGCGCGAGAGTAGATCGCAGGAATGTTGTAATAAATCGGCGAGAACTTTTTATTTGACTTTCGTACAGCTACGCGATCTTCGCCACGCCGCCGGCTGGTATGCTGCGCTTCGAGACGCGCTTGTTTAGGTTAAAGGTGATTTAAACGGTCATGTGATGCCTTTATTTATATTATAACGTCTTATACTAACGTTTCCTTAATTACAAAATGTTTTATTTGTATTAAAATAACTAAAATGTACAAATTAAAGACTCTATTCAAAGGTTATTATCCTTTATGTATGCCAAATGTATATTCATCATTAAGTCACAACCTCGATGAACTTGAACCCCGGTAGACGAAAACGGATAATAACTCGAGATTATATTAAATAAATAAATGTTCGTTGTTCATCTCTAACCGTCAGTGAATAGCAGTCCAGTAGAATTCATTCTTATTGATTTTGCATTTCTTCTGATTGACTTAGAAAGTTTCAAGGTAATAAATCAACTAGTATACAACGATAGTAGAAAATGACATAAACAATCTTTCGGAGATAATGTTACAATGGTAACTAACACCTAAGTACACTCGAACGTGAGGTTTCTACAACCCAGATTTGAATATTAAAACGAACGAACAAATTATTTACGTTCAAACGTTTTATAACCGACTTGCAAAACATATTTGGTAAACAATGGCTTGTAATGCCATTACGTTTCGTATGAACATCGATTTTGTAAGACCCGTATTGTTCAAATAAACTGTTTTATATCGAAGACGCGTCTATTATAAACGATTACAAAGTACGTATTTCAAGGGATTTGATGAAAAGAAATAAAAGAAATCGGTATAATTCGCCTGTTGGTTATAATCAGGACACATTCTATGCGAGGTTGAGGTTCTGTTTGGGCGCTGCGTGAGTTGAAACGTTTCCCGGCACAGCCCGTGCCAGGCCCCGGCCACCCCTGTTACTCCTGCACGGCCCAATGGTCGATATAACGACCTTATTTTTATGAAAGCAAATATGACATGCCGGCACATAGTTCACCCAGTTGAAAGTATTAACTTTGTTACAAAACTATAATTTTAGTCCTTAGAAATCTTATTTTAATTTCTATGTATAATTTTGTAAAGTCTTGGTAAGCTGTTTGTATTTTGTGAAATAGAGCTTAGAGTAATTCACTTTCACTCAATCTAAAAGTTCGTGCGTGAGAAAATCATCTCAGACGACGTTAAGTTACGAAGAAGTTGTACCGGCTTTAAAACCATGATAGCTTGTAATGATGACGACAGGTCATCGACTTCGTCCCTTCGTACACAAGGCTACGTAAATATCCGATACTACGTTTCGATACTTGCGTCTACAGTATCGCGTAGTGCGAGGTTCGTACACACAACAATGAATCGTCGAAGTCAGTCGTCTATTCGGTCAGTACAGGCGTAACGACTACAGGGCTCATACGACTTTCCATAATCTCAATTGTACAAATTTGCTCCGCCATCTTGAAAATAGCAGCAATTTTTGCACTGACGATATTGACAAAAAGGTAGCGAACTACGTACCGAGCTACCTAGCGAGCGATGCGTGCTTGTTTACGAACCTCTATAATATTGAACACCGTAAGTCACAATTATTAGACTAAAATCTTCGGATATCCTTATATATTAGGATAGCCTTGTGTAAGAAGGGCCTTAATGTTTAACGTTGACAACTTCTTTAATTTTGACATTTGGTTAGTAATGGAAACAGTTATGACGCGGTCCCGTTTTCGTCGAGAGTGAACGCCGATGGTCACGGTCATTCGGTGCGCGGGTAGCGATTTGCCGGCGTCATACTTTTGTCGAGACATGGCCGCGGCCGCATGCCAACCCGGCGGACTCTCTCTGACGCGCCGGAACGAAACCCGATTGCTAACTACTCATGCCCTACTATCACTCGCCAGACAGACGACTCTCTAAATCACAGATAGTATATCGCAGAACACCGCTCTCCGAAACGATTTTTTTTAATTCGACACCAACAGTATCAAGTTACCGGCCATTCTGTGTCTAATATCAGTTTCATGTTTTTTTTAAACATACAATTGCTAAGTTTTGTGCTTCAATTGCAAAAAAAATTATATATTCCGTTAATTAGCAAATGTCGCATAAAGTATTACGGAATTTGTTAATCAGCAAGATGCGAAGACACGAATCTTATGTGAATAAGTCAAAGATAAAAAAGGCAACCGCTTGGTATGAGCATTTAAAGTTTCGTTAGCGGTAGAGGCTGGAGGCGCGCGCCTTCCCTGTGACTCACGTCGCACTTCGCTCCTCGGTCAGTACCTTTTGCATTCCATTTGTCAACACAATGCAGCCGTTTTGCCGTGCTGTGCGCGGTGCGCCTAGGAAATTAATAGGTATTATAGAAATGAACACGCGCAGCAAAATATTAAAGGTACTATTTTGCCTTTTTTTGCGGTGGTCATAATCACATAGGTTTTTCATGACACGAAAGTTGTGTCTAAATTGTATTAATAATAAAAGACCGAATCTTATCTAAGTTGTTTTGTTCCTCATTTTGGCAAATTCTGATATTGAATCTATTTCTTATTTGTACTTCAACGGTATTTGGTTATGTTCGTCTGAAGATTCCTGTGATAAACATAATTGTCCAACGTCCAAAAAGTCAAGACATCGCGTTCAAACGATCAACATTAAGAGATAAAGTCTTTTCACACGAAGCCTACGACAAGCAATAGTCTCGACTGCGAATACTGCGTGACAGTGTAACTGTACCGTTTCATAACATGGGAGGTTTGCAGTCGAAGCCGAGTTCTCAGGGCCGGGCGCGAGCATCGACCGAATCGCGAACGCCGGGTTACACGACTCCCGTAACTTGAGCCAGCTGAGCGCGGCTGTGTGAATGGACCAAAGTAGGTGGCGAGCAAGCCTGCAACAAACCGCTATAAACGTCGCTCAACTATTACCTTTGTATGCGACGTGCAAAGTAGTGAATCTAACCTATAAACTTACTATCATATAGAATATTTGTTAATCCGAAATGCAATTAATTTGAACATATTTCTTGCAGACATTTAATTTCCATAGCGTCTGATAAAGGTTTATACTGTTATGATTCGTAACAGATGCTCATTACTTTTCCGGTCTAAGATGCAACGATTTATTTAATTTTTAATTGTCTTATCATCTTAATTAGTAACTCGGTAATCTTTATTAATGCGATCGATTGTCAAACTAATTACATAGTCCTAGTAAAATAAATTGACAATTATGGTACACTGAAATTAAAATTTTGTTGACTTCTGCTTCTTAGGAAGTATAATGTGTTTCATATGGACTGTTGTGATTGTGTAGAAATTATTTTGACCTGATATTAAACTAGGCTTTTTAAGTAAACACACACCTGCGTTTGTTTCTCGCTTCGTTGGATAAATAAATACATTCTGTAAGAAATGTTACTTTCACTAGTGCTGGGCGTCTCTATGATAATTTAACTTAGACATAATTATCTGTGTGAAAACTTAATAAGCATGGAATCGTAATGGCTATTATATTTATTTCTTTAAAAGCCGTGAGAAATAAGTTTTTATATGTGATCGTGAAGTAAAAGTTATTTTTATTAGGCACTTGTGAAAAGAGCAACGATTAGGCACGTCGAAAGCTGGAGTGTTTACCGAAGGCCGAATGTGGTGTGAATAGGAGAATTAGTGAGTGAGTACATTGGCAGTGGGGCGCCGCCGGTGCGTACACTTGTTCCGCCCCTATGCACTTGCCAGGGGTCGTTGTTTTTGCGCCGGCACTATTATATCAACACCATACATTCCCACGCTCAATGCTGTTGCCCTGTTCAATGAATGTTTTAGCCGTGTAATTAGTTTACTTACGCTTGCAAAACAATGTGATGCGTCTGTATCGAATGTGATGTAACATTAGTTGAGTAATAAGTTCGCAGATTGTCTGGAATATATGAGTTGATACGATGGTCAAGACGAAATCTGTTATTTATAACTTTTTATGCATTATTTTTCTGGTAAAGTTGGCGTTTTTTGATCCAAATGAAAGTGAGTAATAAACAGGCTTATTTTCGTCGACATCGAGAATGTAATTCCTATAAATAATTTCTTCTATAATTGTGTTTGCATTCATGTGTATAATACGATTCATTAAGTGACTGTTAATGAACATGTAGATCTCATTAAATCAATGAAGTCATGGACGATTGCATATAAAGCGTTTTCCAGGTGCTCTAAGTAAAAAACGTCGAATGTATATGCAGACATGCTGTTTAGATCAAGGTGCTTTAGATTTATTGGAAACTAAGCGCCGCCTGCGACTCCGTCCGCGCGTAATTAAATGAAAAACTTAATAAGTAGCCTATATGTTCTTTCAGACTATGTTCTACATCTGTGTAAAATTTCATAAAGATCCGTTGAGCCGTTCTGGGATACTTCAAATAAACATCCATCGCATTTTCGCATTTATAATATTAGTAAGAAATAAGATTACAAGTGTGTAAAAGTCCGGTTTTAATTGTTCCTTTCGACTTGATATAAACACCTTGAGATGAGGTTTGTAGGAAACTCGTGTGTATACTTTTAGTTACGCCATTAATATAAGTTTGCATAGAACTATAGTTTTGCATACATGAAAAGCTAACAGTAGTTTGCCAGAGTGCGCGAGAGTGCAGCGACAGCGGTTACGGACGCGTGACCGAATAGTGTTTAGGTACAGTCGCATGCAATGTCGAACACACAATTTAACTATGCTTGTAAAACAAATGTGTTCGTGACAAAGTTAAGAGTTCAATCGTCATTCTTAGTATTTTGTTAGTGGGACAAAGTCAGTTGTGGCGTTCGTCAAAACATTAGTTAAGACTTAATTTTAAAAACATTGTTAAACGAAATTACTAATTAAAAATAGAATCACGCAGTGACGTAATCTGTAATGCCATCAATATTCTTGGCGTCATCTTTACACAAGACCTTGCATGAGTTATAAATATTTCAGTAATGGTTAAATTATAATAGAAAATTTGATTAGCGCTTTCTTCAAACATTTTTTTTAATTTTCTATGTTACGGTGGTGTTAAGGTTTTTAGTTACACATTTCATTCAGATTTCTAAATTATATTCACAATTCAAGAATGAGTATTATAGATCATATACGTTTACTAGATCATTGAGCAGTGGAAACTCAAAGTGTAATCAAATAGGTTGTAAGAAAGGCAACGGTCGCGATCTCTCCGCGCCGGGAACAGGAAGGGGCAAGGTCGGCGCCCAAGCGTTAACTTCCGACACGATGACAACTTCAACCAACCACTCACTTGATATCATTCACTCAATATATGATGCCTAAATCACTCAACCGAATTGTATAGCAGTTATCTTAAAATGTAAATTATAGTTTTTAAAGATTCTTCGAACTTATTATCGTCCCACTTATAAGCCTATCGCCTTACACTTGCCACTTGGAACGTCACTATTATTTGGGATAAGTATAAAAAAATCGTTTAAATGATTGTTTGAGTTTTTTTTGTCGTTCAATTTCTATTATGTACTTAAGTGAACCTACTTGAAGTTAGTAGATTCAATATATAAACGTTAATCATTAAAATACTTTACTTATGTATAAACTTAATCAATTCTTCAAACAGCAGGTGTAACGTAAAATTCATACGATAACGAAAGTGAGAATAATTGGCCGGCTGCTTATAGTATACAGAAAATGAAAAAGGAAAATAAATTGACCTAAGTTGTGAAGTAAGCGATGCGTGTTTATTTTTACGAGTCAACGATCCGCGTAGCAGCGGCGGTACCACGTTTGCCGTAGTTCGTACCCGGTACGCAAACGGAAGCGTACCAAACATAACAAACGTTTCAGTACGACCGGCGGACATTAATAAACTAACGGGATGAATTGCGGCACGTTTCTACGTAACATTATATCTGGTTGGTAAACAATCGCCTAGGGGCAGGTACGTGCCTGTAACGTTAGAACGTCCCTATCCACCTAGTATATGTACAATATATATTGGGCACTGCGTAGTTGTTTCTTTTCAATTGTATGTACAAACATGCCGTAGTGTTAATATGTATTTTGATAGTGTATTCTAATTCTTGTTCAAATATATTTTTGACAGGTAGTGAATGAAAAAGGTTTAATTTTTTTTCCACTCAATTTCAGTTCGTTTGAGATAATTGTAGAGGCACAAATAACAAGGGGCTCTGTGGCCTTTATTGCTGTTTTATACAAGTTAACTGTAATTTTCAGCAACAATTGCATTTCGATTAGTAATTTCAACAAAAAGCTTTTGTTTTAAAGCCAAGTTTCGCAATTGTTTTCGCAATACAATTAGTAACTCGTTTCGTGATTTGTAACAGTTTTACCGTGTCTTAATTCAAAAAGAAATCAATAGATTTTTATAGTGAGCCAATATTGTGTTTATATAGTGTTGAGTGGCGGCCGCGCCGGGCCATATGTTCGTGTTATAAATACAGGCATGCGAGTGTAGGTGCGCCTGCGCATCATACATGCCAGGAGAGCCGATACCGCCCACTTAGAAATATATTCTTTTGCTAAATTCGTCTACATGGATTGATCAATGTTCCATATACATGCGCCTAAATAAGCTAGAGTTTAACTACTGATTAAAACTACGCTCTTTGACCAGAGGAATTAATATTGGTCAAAAGCGTTAAATCAAAAAGAAACTTCTTATGCAGTAGAAAGTCTTGATATAAAATACTTGTATGAAATATATATTGCTAAAGTTAACCGGATTTGTATAGAAATAATTAAAAAATATATATTAGTATGTTATTTATCGTTTAACATATTATATATTTATATAGTGGACTAAGCGGTTGTACTGATAAAATATCACACATTGTATAGTATGTGTGAAATGTTCGCGTCATCAATCAAAGTAAGCGGAAACAAAGTGATCGCCGGTGAGAATTATTGGTCATGCTTTTCCCCTTTGTAAGCCACCATAGGACTGTTATTGCAATTTAGAATCGATATAAAACATATTTGTGCAGTTAAAATGTTTACAATGCACTTGGATTCCCAAATACTTTTATGCAATATTCTGATACACTAACACCTTAAGTTTAAAGGAATTGGGGCTGATACGATTCGTTTGGTTGAATATCTTTGCTAATCTATGATTTTTATTTATAAAAATTGGCGTGCACCGCGGAAGCCAGTATTCACGTATCTTCTTAATATCTATATACATGCAACAAGGTTTTGTTGTCTTAATTATATAAGTGGATTTATTTACCTTTCCGTGAAGTATATAGCATATTTACATCTATGTTTTTTTTTATTCAAGGCCAGTATTGATATTATGCACACTATTGCATAATTTGTTTTTTCATTCACTACTAACTCTAGGGCAGAATGCCGTTTTTATCGAACCCTCGCATCGTGAAAGCCTTGACATTTAAGGAACTATAACAACAACGTTAAAAGAGAATCTACTTTTAGAACAAACGGCGAACGTAATTGAGTTTACTGATACTATTTGTACACTTTCTTTGTGCACTACATTCACACAGACCAAATGAAATTATACTTTTACCTGTGTTGTATTTTACGCCTTATTTCATTACAATGGACATTTCTATATCCAAACAAAACAACATTACTGCGTAGAGATAAGTTAAAACAACCAATAATGAAAAAGCCGTTGATGCAATATTTGCGTGGTTATGTTACCGTCAAATCATGAACGCCGCCATTATATTTTATCTACGAAAGTAGACATGGTTCAAGATTTGCCGGTGACATTATGGCGAAAACCACGAAAGTAACATAAAAATTGTCAATATTAATGTGTGTCTGTCTGTATTCCAGGTGTTGTACTTGATGCGGTGACAGGATGGAGGCGGATCGCGACAAGCGCATGCTGGAGCGCGAGGTACTGCGCAACATGATCCAGCAGTGGAACGCCAATAGGCTTGACCTCTTTGAACTCAGCGAGCCCAATGAGGCAAGTTTTCACTATACCCATATATACTCTGTGGTAACAGTAGGTCTACATGCGCCAGAATGTCCTTATGTCTCCGCATAATGTGGCTTTTCAAGGCTGGTAGAATCAGTAGACCCAGATCTTGCACGAATAGGTTGGCTTGGTTATGGAAATGTATTCGTTACTGAATGTGAGCGTAAAGTTTCCAAATTTCTTTCACGTTCTGTTCTGTTCATCAATGTTATCGATAAAAATGTTGACGAAGATTTCGTAAGCGCCAGGATTGATGTCAATGAGTTGAGTTCATAAAACAATAAGTTGCTTTTTGTGATACTAGAAACTAAAATTTTAAGTATGTATTAGTAAACGTAAACATATTATAAAGTAGACTACATAAACATAGTAAGGCAGTCTAAACAGGTGATCGTCGGCGCGACCTTACAATTGTTCTTCGAAACAATGCAATTGTTTAAGATTTTCGGAAAACTATACGACTGTGCTAGACGTTACCGTTCTCTTTTAAACTAAGTAATCTTAATG
The DNA here is from genome assembly GCF_000836235.2 of Papilio xuthus. Lineage (NCBI taxonomy): Eukaryota > Metazoa > Arthropoda > Insecta > Lepidoptera > Papilionidae > Papilio > Papilio xuthus. Next base: position 2,783,349 of record NW_013532721.1, read on the forward strand.
TTATGATGTTTAGTGATACGTTTACATGTGTGTACTTCCTTTGCACATAATAAAATGTAACATGCTTATGTATATAGCCAATCCAAATAGTAATACACATAACTCGAAATTATAAATATTTAAATAGTCACAATCCTTAATAAATAATTCTATTAAACTCATCCATTGGTACAAAGTTTTAACAATGGTGCATTGTGCTTTACGAATTTCGCGTCAAGCAAGGCATAAATTGCATTTTTATACCAAAAAAAACCAATAGTTTGAAACTAGACAGATTATTTTTTTGTAAACAAACTAGTTGTTATCAAAGTCCATAGAAAATATTGCGGACCTAATGTATTTAGAACACGTGCTTAGAATTACTAACTTTGTTTATTTCATTGAAATATCTAACATTATGACTCAATGTTTACTTTATGAAACATAGCGAAAGTAAACAAAACAAAGCACGTTGTTTGCGTTTAAAAGCGTTTAAACTCTTATTATTTCAAGTATCAAAAGTAAACTCGCTTGAAATAAAGATGTTGCAAAATGTTTGTTCCTTGGTTTTTCTTGTAAGCGCATCATTTTAAAACAATTTGCTTTGTGAACCCTCCTTATCTTGTGAAGAATGCGCTTGAGATAAAATGTTCCCGTGTGTACACGACTGATATTTATCGTAAAGTTAAAGGTGTAGTTTTAAGCTTGGACTATGACTATGACTCAAATGGAAATGTAAAATAAAAGGCGCTCTCATATTTAATTCAACAAATAATTCATACGTCAATACAATGTACATTATGTGGAAAGGATAGACTTTTCTTTAGTAACTTAAAATAACTAGAAGTTATTTTTTTATAATTTTGCTTTAATATTAACAATAAATTTCCAGAACTTGGAGTTTCACGGAGTGATGCGCTTCTACTTTCAAGACTCCGGCCAGAAGATTGCAACGAAATGCATCCGCGTTGCATCAGATGCTACAGTTAGCGATGTCATAGGTAAAGATATATTAATTTTACACAATACACATAATACTACCTGTCGCCCGCGACTCGCTCCGCGCGCATTACAAAAAAACCTAATTAGTAGCCTATGTGCTTCCAAACTATGTTCTACATCTAGCCCAAATTTCAATGAAATCCGTTCACCCTTTCGGGAGATACCTTTAAACAAACATCCATCCATTAAAACATTCGCATTCAAAATATTAGTAAGATTTATTTATTTAGTTGATCTTCAAATTCGTTAACAAGTGACAGTTTATCTTAAAGACCTATGCCAACTGATTACCGGAATCAAATATATTTAGGTAAACAATACTAAAGTTTAAGATATGTAACCGATTAGTATTTAGTTAAAAGTTAACGTTTATAGCCGATCTAAGTGATAAGTAGGTCGTCTAATGAAGTGCTAAAGAGACTCTGGCTACACTTATTATGTCACGTTATCATCGTTATGGACGAGTCGTACAATTAATTAATCAGACAGTATCAATGTTATCAACTTTAACAAGTGTGATAAGTCTATAATAAATCTACAATTTAGGAATATTAGTAGTAACATAATAATGGAAAATGTTACAATTTCTAAACGATAAAAAAGATTTCTCATAAAAATCTTCACTAAAGAGGCTCTTTTAGTAACCGTGTAACGATTCTGAATGAGTCAGATGATAAAGGAAACGCATTAAAAGAGATAACTACTAAAATTAAATTAATTAATATGATTAACAGAAGCCGCTTAATTAATTAATTCGAACAAAAGGCAATTTGATTTGAGTTGGCTTGTTTTAAACAATGTTTTTTTTGGTCACCAGAAACTTTGATCGAGAAGTTCCGTCCAGACATGCGCATGTTGTCGCTGGGCTCGTACTCTCTGTGGGAGACGCACGGGCCGGACTACGAGCGCCGGCTGGAGCCGCACGAGAAGCCGCTCCTCGTGCAGCTCAACTGGCACACTGATGACCGCGAAGGACGCTTCCTGCTTAAGTGCCTTACTAATAATGAGGTTCGTGTACCTATACAACCTTCTTTGTACCAAGGCACACTAAAAATTTGAAAATTTAAATTACGAGTTAAAGCATAATGGAAAATCGATGTATTATTTTCCCAAATCTATTTATTAATAAAATTAAATGCAAATATATACAAAGATACTGTGTAGTCGAAATGTTAACTAAATTTATTTTAACTTACAGGTTCCTCTGTCTTCCGTCAATGAAAAATCAGATCAGAACTTCAAAAGAAAATTATCAAAACGTGAAAAGAAAGAGCTTAAAAAGAAAGAGAAACTTTCAAGACTAAAGTCAGACACAAATGATGAAAACAGACCAATTGCGGAGAAACTTTACACAGGTATTATTCTTAACTATATACTAATCGCTTAGTTCGACTCTATAATAAGTGGATTGTAAACTATTGTCTCATTTATTTAAAGAGAACAAGTTTTTATACATGTGTAAACAATGGAGTGTTAAAAATAACGGATTTGAAGAAATATTTTTTTTTTAATAGCTATGCTAGATTTATAACCAATACACTGAAACAATTTGTATTATCTGTATCGTTTAACATGTCTACAATGGTAACTTAATTAGCTTCATTATGACTAACAGCAACACTTTCTTTTCGAAACATGTTAGCGTATCTGATTTATCTTTGGTAAGACACCACAGTGACTAGATTTTACGTTCCGTGGCGTTGGGTAACAATATTAAAGTTAAATATTCAATTTTTGTATTTTTGTTTTACTTTTTTCAAACAAAAACAGTTTTTTAATCGTTATTAGTTTTTTTTAATCCCAACAACTTAACGCCAACTTAAGCGTTGAGTATTATTCCTTTCAAACATGCTTGTAAGCCCAAGGTCATCGGAACAACGCATAGTGCCCTCACAGCTCATCCCGGTACACCTAACAAACCTAAAATTGAGTCCTGCGCAACGACTCCTGTGAAGTTAAGAGCCAATAAGGCATATGAAAACCGTAATAACTTTATGTTTGTCCAGAGTTGCCGGAGACGTCGTTCACACGTAGCATCAGCAACCCGGAGGCGGTGATGAGGCGCCGGCGGCAGCAGAAACTGGAGAGGAAGTTGCAACAGTTCCGCTCCAAGGATGGCGGACCTGACACCGGTAATACACAAAAAAAAATATAATCTAAACCATCTTCTTGTTTCATAAAATCTGCTGCTGATGTTTTCTATTTCATGGACGATAAATTATTATTAAGAAAAGATAATTTAGGAAATCGAATTAACTGGACTATTCATATTTCCGGCGAATTAAAAATATATCGTTTTAGTTTCTAACACTATGAACATGTTTACAACCTCCAAGAGTGTTGATGGTTTCCAATAATTTGAACAAATGAGGAGTAATAAGGAAAAAGATTATGTTATAATTTTTTTGTTTGTCAATGTTAGGCGGTACATTGAAAATCTACGGGTCGTCGCTGTGTCCGGACGTGCCGTACAAGACGCTGCTGCTGTCTGTGGGCGACACGGCCGCCGCAGTGGTGCGCGAGATGCTGGAAAAGTACGGCCTCTCAAGACACGAGCCGCACCACTATTGCATTGTACAGGTATATAACACAAACTACTGCCAATCTGTATGTCTGTACACAAGGCCGCTTATGTTGCGGGTAATCTCCGGAACAGCTCCGGACTGATAATAAATAAATGAATAATAGGACTTAAAACAAGAATCCATTTACTTGTTGATTCTTAATACTAGATTAAGTGTTAAAGTGCTTTTAGACAAAAATGATTTTGGCGCCCTTTTGGGTGACATGGTATGTCAAATTATTGTGTTGGTTTGATAACAGGTGGATACAGCAGATAACTCTGAGTACATCCTGGAGGATGACGAGTGCCCGCTCGCCATCGTGATGACGCACCCACATCGCAGTGAGTAATGTTTCAACTTTTACTATCTTTGTATACATTTCTTTTTTAATACTGTAAGGAAGAAAATCCGACACTGTGCCGGTGTACTGGCACAACAGTAGCCTTACTAAAATGTCGACGTTTATGTCCCCTCACTAATCATTCTTGAAAGCGCGCTATTCGCGCCAAAGAATTCTTACTAATAATGTCTAAAAATAAATAAAATACATTGGATCACTATTAAATCGAAGTTTGAGATCATGTGACGAGCTTTTTTATAAAGTCAGTATAGTAATAAGTTTTTAGTAAACAACAGTATTCGTTTATCTTTTTTAGCGCCATCTATCAATGTTTTTATTAGTAAGCAGGTATTCATAAACAAAAGTAGCAAGCATCAGAATAAAGATGGCGCTAGTTATAGAAACATCTTATTAGTTACTAAATTCTCTGAGTTTCAGTAGAAATATTTACCTCAAACATATTGTATTCTCAGATTTTTCAAAGAGAAAATAGAGATAAATACCTAAGTCCACCATCATACCACATACATACAGATAGTTATCCTACAGCCTTCTCCTATTATTTCTTTTATGTATTTTTTGGTTGAAAAATTATTCAGTACGTTTCAACATCTTGAATAGATTATTTTTAGTCACGCCATTGTTATGTCACTTGAATAAGTATGAAATGTGAAAAGCAAATAAAATAAATGGAAGATAGAAATTTGCTTGTCGTTTTGATATCGCGGTATGTGCGCGGCGCGCTGGCTCGGAAATAACACTTCGTTTGCTTTTACAATACTGTCTATATTCTTTCAGTGCATTTTCTATTACGAACATATTTTTGGTTGTCACATTTTGAAAAAGATTTTATTTATAGCTTTGTACTTTTTATTCGATATTATATCGTTTATGTCAAGTTTGTGGCACTCAGCTGGAATCTACGGTTTTGGTCCTTAATCACAGAACTACGAACGTAATCTGCCTTAAAGACGCCCATTTTTCTAGATTGCCGCGTCTATTTTTTTACTTTCTGCTCAAGGGATATCTTAACGAAAGATACACAAAATATCCATTAGCCTTTATGTTATTAAATTGAAAATGGTTATCATAAAATCTTTGTTTGAAATACAATGTGAATATTTCAAGCGAAATCTCATATTGATATGTTAATTTCTAACACCCGGGGGCGAGTTCTACGGATATGAATCGGAATTAAAGTTGTGTCGCATTACTCTCTTAAAAGCGAGGACGCGTCGTATTTGACAAAGCTACTAAGTTAATTTACATGTTAATTAATGTGTATAGATTCTAAACATATAAGTACTAGGATAAGAACTCAACGTAATTAAGGAATTTCTTAATTATAGTAATAATGGGAGACAAACTAAAAGCTCTAAAGAGAGGGCTGTCATCTGTCAAAGTTTTTGTATATCATCTTAGCGATTTAATATTAATATTAGTCTTAAAAATTTGCATATTTTTATTTTTTTTCGTGAAATTTGACAAATATTGCTATGACTACAATTCACATAGTACTCTGTACTTTTTGTATATAAATTAAAGCGTTTTTTGTATATCTATGGTAAATTTAGTGCTTAGTTATTCTCGACCATACTGACATCTATAGTAAACAGCAATTTTTCTTTCCATTTCTATCATTGTTTTAATTTATTTTTAAATGTAGAACACAATGTAATTAAATGAAAATGTTCATGCAGAAATTAAAAATGATAACAAAACGCGCTTTAATCGTTTTTCGGTAACAAATTTGCAATGCGTGTTGTGTTATATCATCGTTAAGATATTTTTCACGAGATGAATAGTTTTATCAAAGAAACAAATGTTTGAAATAAAATAGATCTAGGAATTTTATTAATTTGACTTCTTAACATTTTTGGCTCCTCTAAATGCCCATTACTCAGTAGATGTGGGTCAGCTGCCAGAAAAACTGGCAAATGACTATGCAAACTGGATTATTCCATGTGACATTTGATGTTTGGTATTTCATGGAATGTTTAATTCAAAGTTTTTTTAACACTTGGAGTGTCTAGTCCTATTGTGGATTATTTAATAAGCTTGTTTGCAAGATCTATCGCTACGAATACCCACTGGCAAAATACTATTGTACCTAATTATCGCTTGACATGCCTTATTCAGCTGTCGAATAATTAGGCCATATAGGTAAAAATGTCTCAACCTGACATAATATTAGTTTGGTACACTTTACATAGATATGATCGTCTGCGTTGAGTTAAAACTAAACACCTGTCGTGAATTATTATTATTATTCGGTAATTCGATTGGTAAAATATGTTAATTGCATTAAAGTCCACCTTCTGTTCCTTGATGCATGAATAAAATTGCTTTCCAAAGCATAAAAATGTTAAGGGCGAAAATAAGTTTAGGTGTTTCCACATATGTAAAATGCACCTTTATGATGAGAAAGTTTAGAGGGTACAACAATTGCTATTTATAAGAAAACTACTTCCTAAGACCGCGACATTTTAGACCAAGTTTGACCTACTTGTGGAGAGTTTTATGTAGTACAAAATGATGCGCTTGGACATTATGGGAGTACCTACTGGAGGTGTGCCGTGTGTAGTTGATGTGCGGGGACCGGGCGCGGACAATGCTCGCCTCGCCATTGCCGCGCCGGCAGTCGGCAGTCGGCTGGCAGACGCCGCGCCGCGTGCCCACTGCGCCCGCAGACATGGACTGGGGCATCCGGCGTAAGTTGGCCCTCCAACTCCTCCGCCGCCCGCGCCCCGCGCCACCCGATTGTAAACAAACGCATGTGGCTTGGCTCGGCCGAGCAGTCCGACCGGTGTGCTCGCACATGCCACTCCGCTCGCGGTATTTTTAACCCGTTCCTCGGTTCGATGCCCGTTCGTTCGCCGAATCGATATGCATAACACCGTCCTTGGAAGTTTCTTTACGCGAAATTCCATGTGTTTATAGTTTTAGCATGTTAAGTTACTAGGCGAAAGTTTTGGCGCAAGCTCGTAAGTTACAAACTTGTTTTGATCTAGTTAGGCACGCTCTCATTGGGTCACTTTGGAAGTTGAATTTCTTGATTCGATTTTATTGTCAAGCCGAGTTCACAATGTTCCTTCGAACACTAAATTCAGCAATTTCATTTTGCGAGGGAACACCTTAATAAAAGAACTCTTTATAGCGTCCATAAAGTTGTGTGACAAAGAGCAATTTGACCTTTCGCGTTACGGATCAATTGAGGAGAGCCTTTTAGTGTCTTAATAAGTGGGATCAAACTCCTAGTTTTATTGGCTTAAATATTACGAGAACCAAGAATCTCTATGTTAAATCTTTTTTAATTAAATAACACTGGGGTCTCGTAAACTTCTTGTTTATAACTTTGGCGCCGTCTCCTATATATCCATTAAAAGTATATCGGCAAAGTTCAATCAAGTGTTCAAATGGCATGGAGCAAACAACCCTCTGCAATTTGCTGGCAGGAATTGTGACGAAGATACATGGGTGTTATATTAACCGGGGACCGGGAACAATCCCGAGGGTAATTGATGTGCTTCGTCTCGTCCTCGTGACGTCACCGTCGAGTCGGACAAACCCTTCATGATACTAAAACATGACAACTTCATTTATTTAAATATTCTAAACGAAAACATCATTATGCGACTTTACAAAATTAAAACTTGAAAAACATATTGAATTATGTCGTGTGTGTAATTTAATTGTAGTTTGGAACCGTACGACAGTGTAAAGGTGCAACGATCACAGCATACACTCGAGTCAATGTATTTAGTTGTTAAACGTTCAGTTTAGTTCCTATCTCTATTGCTCCCGTTTACATGAATTTGAAAATTTTATGAGTGAGACCTTAAAATTTTCTTAAAGTGCAAATATTTGCCAAAAGAAAGTATATCCTACTCACAACAAACACATAACACATGTAACTAACAAAACAAAAACGTGATGTGCCTTGAAATTGATTCACGCATTATTTGCGTGAAGAATACGAGAAAGCGCATCTCAAATTTTGCACGACCAGCCTTATGGCCATCGATACCAGCTTATTCAGTGGGCGTAGCGAATCGACGACGCTCCGAGCTTTCGTTGAACCGAATTTGGTTTACAAATGCTTCCAAATTAGTCTCGCAATGGTTTAACGAGTTCGTTGTTATGCTGAGTCGATAAGGTCCAGGACTTAGTGTCGTTTGAGCTTTGATATTTACCTTCTATTCTTTAGTGCTAGGTCATCGATAATACCTAAAAATATATTTACATTTTACTAACGCCGTAATCTTGTAATAATCTTAAATACATTGTCTCAATGACATGATGGTAGTTCAACCAAAATGTTTCTTAAACTGGTTAATTTAACTACAATTACTAAATATAAAACCAATAAAGATTGAAATCGCATATTCAAAAGTTATTCAAACTTACAACGTCCAAGAAAGATACCAAAACAAAGGTTTCGTAGAAGAGTGAATGTGCAATAGAATTGCTCACAACATTTCAAATGACGTAAACACGTCGTGGCCGCTAAAGCGGGATATATCCAGCTATATGGACTTTTCTACTGGCTTAGTTATTTTTAACCTTGTTAACTTTTTATTTACCTTCCCTGGCATGTATGATAGCATGTTTTGTTAATTATAGACTTGACATTAGACGTTTATAGGTAGTGCCATTAGACATTTTTTATAGAACGCGAAAAAACCATATTTGTTTATATATTTATTTAGAGCTACAAGGCTCATTTGGTACACCTAAATTTTCCGCATTAAAATTCGTAACATTGATTTCATATCAATTTTTTCGGATATCCTATAATTAAGTAACTGGGCGGAAACAATCATTTTTTTCTATAAAAAAAATATTTAAAATATGTAGGTAATATCACTCAATACGCAGATACAAAAAAACAGCAAGTTTATAAATATCCATACACTCGGTCTCATACGTTGTTGTCAGTGAAGCGATACGACATCGGTATCGCAAGACTAACGTCGCCGGAAGTGCACGTGGTTCATAAAGTGGTCCCGATCTAGGGAATCACTGGACCGACACATAAACTACTTGGTAAGTTAACAGTGAACGAAAACCATAGGGGACAACTTTGTGCTGAAACAAGAAAAATATATACTTGGCATAATCAAAATTAAAACGAGTAATAATAACGCAAGAAAAAGAATCATTCTGTTCAATATAGGTTATCTTTGATACGAGTTACGTGTTTATCTCGTAATTTTTAACATTAATTAAATTTTTCAGCAATATTAGTCACCTTAAAGATTTCACGGGTTTTAGCTTACCTAACAATAGATTTAATATTAAGCCCAGTTCTTCCATTTTATGTACGCGTGAAATTATGACATATCTTCTACCTCACTTGAAACCTTTGTGTTTTCGTTTGTTTGATATTGTTAACATTTTTTCATACTATATACATGGCAGACACAATAAAGTTGAAAATGCCATATTATAACAGATTATGTAGAGACGTCGCCAGTAATTGGTAACGCAGTGTTGAACACACGGGCTCCGTCAGCTCAGCGTTCGTTTCAGTTCACGGTCACGCAATAAACGAGAAAGGCAGTTTGCAAAGCAATAGAGACATAGTAAAGCTTATTGCCTTTATTACGTAGTTAAAACTGGGATCCATTTCACGCAGGGAAACGATAAAATGCGATGGAGGGTCAGGGGTGACATTGGATACGAATCGTGGATTTTATGAAAAGCTAAAGTAATCAGATCATTTCAGTTCTTGAATTTGTAAATCAAATACATATGGTAGTCGTTGGCTTAAATTCTTTTTTTGTTCAATTAAACTTTGTTTTACTTCATTGTTAACGAGAAATCTTAACATTTTCTGTTATATACAAAGAAATGCGATAGCAAAATTTCTTATTGTAAAATATGCCAAAGTGAGTGGCACTGAAGTAGTCAAGCGATCAATTAAAAAAAGGAAAGTGGATGCAGGTCAGAGAGTCTTGTCAACATCAAAGTTTCCTTACTGTGGAGGTTAACAACCCACTAGGAAGCATTGTTTTAAACGTGGACTTAGCACGCGCGGTAGTAATCGATATTTTAAAACACTGTCTTCTTACAGTCACAATGTTTACTAATAAAGATCGCCTAATGCCAACCGCCGGCGTGTCTCACGTCGAAACTCATCCATCTGGCAATCAATTTGTAATACGTCCAAGTTAACTAGCTCTGAATAAAGCTTAAATCAAATTTCCTCTTCATCAGTTAACTGATTCTATTTCTATGAGACTGACTCTACAAAATAGATATTAATTAAGTTCTATTTTATAGAGTCCGATAGTGAAATTTATATATTGTTATCGTGTTCTATCGGTGGTAAAAAATTAAATACAGTTAATTCAAAGTGGTTTCACGAAACACACAAAAGTTAATACCTAAAGAAATCTAATATCATTGTCTGACAAATAAGTTACGTGTAAGTTTAGTTTGACGCTAAAACTTTTGTTACTCGGAGCACGTAGTCAGATCTAAAAGGTCACGCCCCAACAGACTTTGCTACCCTTACCACATGGACGTCCTCGCAAATAGTTCCTGAGGGAAATCATGTTGCCCGCACAATCTATTTAGCCCCCGACTCTACATCACGTGTCAGTTTTGCTAAAGTTTTTAATTGATAGCATAGTAATTAGTTTTACCCGACAGTATTTTTGAGTTATCGTATACAGTTGTATGAAACTTTTGTTATAAATAATTTATGTATAGGACGACCGATATATTTGTAGTTATACTTTTGAGAAGTTGTTTAGTTTAGAATGATAATTGTTATCATTTTAGTTTCGATTGTTGCTTGTTAACAAAATATTTATTAATACACACCAGACTGATACAACATCTTTAACTGATATCATTGTTTGTCGATGGTCTATTTTTTTCTCAAGTTTTAATTGTATTTTATGCCGTCTACAAAATTTGGAAATTAAAGATATAAGTAGTACTAAAATCTATAAGATTAATAGCTCAGTAAGAATTGTTTGAGCATACTTTTCATTCCTTCCTCCTCGCAAATATAGTATGTTTATAAATAAAACTTCAATTATTTATGGTATACCAAATATTCTAAATGTGTATTGTTGAATATCTTTTGTTAGCAATCCACAATTGGCATCTATCTACAGTTCACACAAAGGTACTCTGAATACCTAAGTAATATGTTAATGTATGCAACGTGGGGCCGATCATAGCGACCTTCATTTTGTACGGACCGACTGTACCACATTCAGAGCTCAGCCAAAAGACCTGTATTAATGTTGAGGTAAACCGGCGCTCTCCTCGGAATTAAAAAGAAAGGCGTACAATTGCCAACATTCTCTTTGATATCGTTTTAGATGTAAACGAAACAGTTATCCAATAATTTATATACGATGTTGCTTTAAGTATGAAAATATTCCACTCAGACTGTGAATCTTGGTAATACCACTTTTACTTAACCAGGCTTATATTTAATTTTACGAAACGTTTTTTTTGGCTACTAAATATATTTTTTTTACTAAACAACATAAAAGAATTATCTTGTTACATTCTTCCAGTCTCTTTGAAACGTCAAGTGACTCTCACTTGCAGAAAGCCGGCGGCAGATTTTTTACACATATGTTTTTATTTTTCTTATGCCATTTTCTAAGAATAAATGTAAATAATCGAAGATTTTTCTTGATTTATTCTCCTTAATTGTAAAAGCATTAAACCTAAGTAGTTGTAAATATTATCATTACTACAATAAAATGTAGAAAGTTGGCTGCATAGTTTTGATATTCTGGTGATTATTCCAATTTACCACAATACACTGATATATCATACAGTTGATATAACGATGTCATAATTTTGTTTCAATGGCCTAAAAGTACCATTTTCACAGAATTTTGATACACATTTTCGCATTTCCTCATTCATTTAGCTTAATATGTCCACTAGAGATCATTGCTTAATCTCTTTTAAGATAAAGTCAGCGTATATAAGAACAAATGGTAAGGGACTTGACAGCTGGATTATGTTACGCTCGTGACCTTTTTGAGAGCAGATTTTTAGCTTCATGCAAAACCTTCGGGTCGCATTGTAATGTTGAGTGACGGCTCAGTCGGGCACCATTGCTTTTGCTACGTGTATACGTATTGTACTGCTATAATAGAACTATGCCACTCCTGACATACTATCAATAGTTTTATTTGCTTAACTTTTTTTTGGTAAACTAGTTATAAATATTACTTTTGTCTTCGATTGTATGCTCTTTAGTATCATCATAGTTTTATTTATCTTTATGGCCATACATAACACTTTTAGTTCTTTCTAGTTACGGAATAGACGAAATTTTTTAAGGGGATTTCTAGAAAATATTTAAATGAAACAATTTCAACAAATGTTTCACGTCTTTGTCCCTTGAGCTCTCTTTACTTCGATGGTTATTCAACTCATAAAGAAATGTGGATTAAAACGTTGTACGAATTTGCGAAAAATAAAAGTGTAGTCCTTTCAACGTCTCACAGCAAAGTGCTTAACTTTTCTCTTGACTTAATAACATTCGTACCGTTTGTGCCCCAAAAACTTACGGATAAAATTCAAGTAGCGTGCCCAAACTTATTTATGTCGCCGTTTTTGTATAAAATTAGAATATAAGACACGGTATAATAAAAAAACTAAGGATCCTGAACGTGACGAGTAGAGACCTCACTTCATAAGATCATTTTTATAGCAAGTTCTTCACGAGAACGTGACGAGTATGCGGATAATAAAAATTGACTTTATCCACGTCCTAGTCTTTTCTCACTTAGAACAAACGTCCTAAAACAATCTTCATTGGGCCTTAATTATAATTTTGAATAGAGTACACGTATTTAGTTGAGTTACATTCAAGAGCGTCGGTGGCTCAAAGGTCAAGCACTTGACTTGCAATCTGCAGGTCCTGGGTTCGAATCCCGCCATGTACCAATGTGGTTTTTGATTTCCGATTTACATATGTCTATCTATCCAACGTTCTTATGGTGAAGGAAAACATCGTGATGCAACCTGCACATATCTGAGAAGAAATTCAAAGATATATGTGAAGTCAACCAACCCGCACTTGGCCAGCGTGCCCAACTATGGCCGAGTCACGCATAACATAGGGTAGGCTCCGAGCCCCTCGGTGGGGACGTTTAGTGAGCTGATGATGATGACATTTAATCTTTTTGTTTTTGTAATTAGACTAATTTAAGTTTTATCTCGGCCTTATCAATTAGTATTGCAAGAGTTGTAAAATAGCATATTGTTTAGTTAGATTGCATTAGTTACGTTTAAAGTAGTTTCAAATACCATTTGCGTAACTAGACTGTTCGGCGCCCTAGTCAAGATAAAATCGGAAACTTTCAAAAAGTTCGTATTGTATTTGATTTATTACTTAGATCTCACAATTAAACAAAATAATATACTTTACTTCCAATATCGTATATCCGAAAAAAAAACATTATAATGTCGCTCTTAATTTCTTTCCGATTTCCAAACATAAATATGTATATACATTTTTATTGATATCACAAGACTTTATCAAGTCCACTGAACAGGGGATTTATTTTCTTCAGGGAGGGACTCATGCCAATATTTTCCCTAACTTTATCTCCCCTCTAATCAAATCAGTGTCTTCAGAAGCTGGATAAATTTACAGTTTCGATTACAATTGTAACTTGTATTATATCATATTTTTATACATCAAGAAAAAAAGTTATAAAATGCATATTCACGTGAAACAGAGGCTTTTCATACAAAAGGAAATTCTTTCATACAAACATTATCAATAAAGTGTTAATACATGTATATGTGTGGTTTGCAAATTTTTTAAGCTATTGTGGTTTACGGGATATTTCTTGTTTATAAATATTTTAATAAAGTAATGTAATACGGAAGGTATTATCATAACAATCTATTGATCTGCTAAGATACATGCTTTTCCTGTTTATAACTATTGTGTACTAAATTCAATTCTTTCATTTATTTTCTAGTATTAGTAAAGCGTAGAACTGAATAGTGTTGTGTTGTGTCGTGCATTACAAAACTTTACGATAGGTATGTACTGTGTTTAAAACCAGGATTGTGGTACCAATTAAATTGGGTTTAAATTTTCTTTAATATTTTTTCTATGTGCGGCTAGATAAAATAACTGCATGGTGTGATATTGCTTTTTTAACTTTTAATTTACAGTTGGCTGCATATTGTGTCACAATATTAACGCTTTATTGACTTCATCACTAAGCCGTTATAATGGAGTTTAAAAATAAAGAATAACTCATTATGCTATTTATGCTCTAACATTGTCGATATATTGGAAAAGAAAATTTGTGATATTATTTTTTTTTTATCTCATTTTTAATATGTAACGCATACCATTGTAGTAAGACTCGTTTCTTTACTTAAATAATAAATTCGGGGTACTTGCAAAGGGAAATCGGATGCTTGCTTGTCCAATTCCTAAGGAAAGCCACTTTATTTATTATAAGGTCGTGGATTGATAGTGATCAAGACGCAACAGGTAAAATGTGGTGCAAAGGTCACATAGGTCGGCGCCGTCGCCACCACGGAGCCTAATTAATTCATGCGATGGTTAGACTGTCATATATGTTTGTATTCTCACCCTAAGGATGTGCCAAATTGTTTTAATCATACATACTCCAGGTGGATAATTTTTTTTGAGGTAACGTAAAAAGCTCTTTACTTAGGTAGATATGTCGCGAACTTGCATCAACTTGTATGCTACATATGTACAGTCCATACATTTATATGAAGGTATATTTTATATATAGTTTATTTATTAAACAAACTTTATTTAATGTCTGTGATATAGAATTTAAAGGCTACAACTACTCGTATAATTACAAGCGCTTGACATTTAATTAGGCCAACGAAACAAAGAGAGGTACAAAAATTTGTACGATATCTTCTCAGCGTTCGTGCTACGGAATATAATAAGACAATTTTAACTGCCTGCTTAATATAGAACTCAATTACATTTATCTAAAGAGGTCGTTACCTAAAATATAAGTATAAATTAATTTTATAGTGTCTAAACCATCTTTGAAATGTCCGTCTCTTGCCTCTTCTTCAAGGCTATGACTGTCAACTATCTGTTATATGTATTTATACTCCACCTTTTAAAGTAGAGAGACAAACTTATCCAGTATTTATCAACGTTTGACTTTGCTACATCTAACCCTTAAACGATATTGCCGTGGGGGTACGAGGGTGGTAATGTCGTTTCGTTTAGTCGCGAGTTGCCGAGACTCACACTCGCAGACCATGCGAATGAATTATACCCTTGAGGATGCTTTTCAATCGATCATTCAGTTCAAGACTACGTTACGGTCACATGGAGCTTTTACTCGGTAAATGTTGGCCATTGTTGAACTACTATTTATTTAGTTTTTTTTTAATTTGTGATGTTAGACCACATGATACGGAGATATAAGTTTTATTGTCAATATTTTAAGGACGTAAGCACACTATTTATTTATTTTCATATCATTTCTGTTTTTTTAATGCTGTCAGGTTGCCTCATGGTTGCTTTACCCACACTTCAGAATTCACACGTTTCATTGGAATTTCCTTTATGTTAAATGCTGTAAGATAGGATTCTGTCTAGTATAAAAGACATTTCCGAATTCGTTTAGAACTTGAGCATTCCCGATTTCAAACAAAGACGCATTCTCCTTCGGTTGAAATAACAAAAGATAACATCTTTGGTATTGATTTCGAGTAATCGTCGTATTTATTTGGATTGATTGTTAAAATATACCTAGTATGGCAGACACGGTTGAGCATTATAAAGTTGTATTTCAGCTTATTTTCGTTCCATACGGATATTAAATTATCTTTATCTAATATTGAATTTATATATTTCGTGTGTAGCCCTAATAAACAAGACTCGATGACATCAAACATGCGTGCTAATTAAAGCCATTTGGTAACTCGGCCAATAAAACTATACGAGTAATATTCCATCTATATTGGTTACATTTGTTTTAATTTAAGGTCTATTAGCAATCAAATTATTAAAAAAAAAGATGCTTAATTACGCCTTATGTCTTATCGTCCTTATTAAATTCAGGTTTTTTAAATAGTCCTGTCAAAATCGACTCAGAGCGGCCCAGAAGCGCTAATGATGTTGACAGTGGCAACTCCCCAGCCCCACTCCATACTCACACTCTCCTGCAGCCCAACGCTCCACGCGACTCCCTCGCGAATCGAACGCTTCTCTAAACCTCTCAAATCTTGTTATGTACGCCATTTATCGACACTCGTCCCTATACGTCGTAAATTTATTGCTTTTTTTGCCGTTTGGTGTAAAAAAAATAAACGACGCGACAACGCAATTACCGCGGAATGGCTTAGTGGAGAATGCTGTACTGGAATTTATGGTGGCTATAAGTGCAGCTTGAGCGAGGTCGCATCGATTTTGCTTTTTATACTTAATCATACACCCTATGAACAGTCCCCACGACACAAACCATCATGAAATATCACTCATGTCTAATTACGTCTACATTTCTTACCATCTCTGTTGCCACTGCAGACATGAGGTATACCGCTCCGATCCCTTAATCTTTACAAACCTCAAATGCACATGTCATGACATGCCGTATATATTCTACTATGTTGAACCATGGCGACTAAACCATCCACGATAAGTTGAGAACCTAGTCGGCAGATTTAGAATTTTTAATTCTTAATAATGTACTGCAATATTATAATGTAAATTAATGTTGTTGTTGTTCCACAGGCTCCATCATGTTTCACGTGCGGCGGCGGCCGGCAGACTCGCAGCCGCGGCGACGCAAGAAGAAGGCGGGTGGTGCTGCGCGGCCTGGCACGGAACCTCTGCTGGTCGAAGTAGCACCCGACGGCTCCGCGCTAGAGAACGGACGCCGCATGCGACTCGCCGATGTGCTAGAGGTAACCTGCATTCTAGTGACAATACGATACATCTGTTATATCACATTAGAGTAACTCAACGTTAGTTGTATGGCTCAAACTTCAGTATACCTCACAACTTATGATCGAAGTTGCTGCTTTTCTCGTATAAAAAACTGTTACAATGCATATCAGAATTGTTACATCCCTAGAATTTATTTTCTAACTTATAAAGTTAAATACAACATCCTAACAAGTTAAATACAAAATGGAAAACTGAAATATTTGCTCATACATGGGAAAGTTTGTAACTCAAATAAATTCAAATTTAACAATTGTGCTGTATAAACAGCACCACAGCGCGTTCGTCTTTATTATGTGAGTTGCCACGTATAGTCGTGACACAGATATTGTTCAACATAACTTTGTAAAATTAATTTCATTAAATTTCTAAAAAAAACTTTTTTTTTCTATGTATGTATCGACTGGTCACTTTACACGTTCATTAATAATAGTGATGACTAATAAAAAAATGGGTTTGGCGTGAGCGTATATTATACTATGTGCAATAGGAAATTATGTTTATGTCGTGTCAACTTATAATTACGGTTTTTATAATATTACTTTCATTGGTTCAGGTATGTAAAAAAGCTTTGTTAGGACATAGCATTTTCCTTGACATATATTATAATAGTCATCGAATCGAAGGTTAAAAACTTAATTAGGTAGATGTTTCCGTGAATTTTCAAATACACGCCTGTTTTGAAACATTATTGCTATTTCTATCTGCATAAAGAGATGAGAGGGATGGCAATATTGTTGTAATATAAGTATTTCAACAGTGGAGACTTACCCTTAGCATTACTTTGTTATATGTTTAATCTGATTAGGTAACGTAATGCCTCCGGATAAGAGCTTTCGGCTCGGCGCTCTCGGATTCATTTCCTTGGACGTGGATATATGATATTTGAAAGCTACACGATTTGAGTTTTAGTGTGTAATCTTCTTGCTTCATTACCCATTTCCACCTTCCCCCTTCATTGATATTTTAGGTCAATCATAAGAGCATACATAATCATTTATGTCCGTTACCTATTGGGGTAGGCACAGACCACCATTGACTCTGTCCTGACACACTTCTCTCGCTTTTACATATATTCTTACATCTACATATACATGCACGTTATTTGTAATTTTACAATTGAAAATGCTTTGATTATTTCGATTTCTGGTCAAGATAAAAAAAACATTAAAAGCTTTTAAAGCTTGAAATATTTTTAAACTAGCTGTTGACCGCTTTAGCTTTTTACATTTATAACTGTACATAATAGATAAAAGTTTAAAGCACTAAGAATTACATATCATAGCCTTAAGCCCGCTTTACAAGCTTTCTAATGTATTTTATTCATATCTAGTCGAGTACTCAGGTTTCATATAATATGTTTTTATTATGATACATTACAAATTGACTGCGTTGAATATTTTTATTGCTCTCTGGAATAGAACACATTCGTATAAAAAGGATTTATATTATTTATTACTTTCGTACTCGTGGAATTTCGTTCACCTTGACATGTGAAGGCGAATATTTGCTTGTTAAAACATTAGCCATGCGAGCCCGGCAGCGTCCGGGAATGACTGAATTTTTAAGATTTTTTTGAATAATGAATGACAAGTTGCACTCAAATAAATCCAATCTTTTTAATTTTTCTAAATTTTATTACAGTTTTATTACTTTTGTAAGGTGTGAAAATTTGCAACTTATATTTTTGTTGCGGATAAATTACTATGGATAATAAAGTCGTCCACAAAGTGATTCACAAGTTCTTGTATATGTGTTCAGGTGGGTTCTGGCAACGGCACCGGCCTGCAGCTGTACGGGCCGTCAATCCAGCCGCGGCACTGCGTGGTTGCGCCTGCAGACGGTGGCTACAGCGTAACACCGCTGCACCCCGACGCACAGGTCTACCTTAACGGACGCAGGGTCACCCACACGCAGCGATTGCAGGTACACTTAGTGACCATTATGATTTATTCATCATTACACTTTAGCTATACAACAAACCTCATATTGTATATTCGTACTCGTATATTGAGGCGTAGAAACAACGTCTTAGTTGTACTATTTGCTAACAGTTATCCATCTAATCTAGAAGGATAAGACAGCTCGTAGCCTCACGTCCTTTCATCACTTGTAAAAGGTATTTAAAATACCTGTGTAGTGTATATGATTATTAAAGGCACACCCTTTGTTTTAACAGGTCTTTTTAAAAAAATATTTCATAAAATGTTTTGAAAATTGCTCCTGAACATTTAAAAGTCGGTCAGTTTTATATCAAATAGATTTTTTGCCTCTTGAAATTTGCTTTGGATTTTTCGTGCTTTTAAAAATGTATCCTCTTCTTTGACATTTTTTTTAGTACCCAGTTAAAGTTTCGTAGTGTAAAATATTGCGATGCACGTACGGTTTATATTTTACATAGGTACGTACGTGTTGCAAATGAATTCACACTTATGCTACTCAAATATGCAATTACACTTCTACTAGAGCTAACATTCGTACCTTGCTTACATTAACTGTCAGAAATATTTATTTTTCTAGCATATCAACCATATGAAAAGTGTATTGCACGAGTTGAAGTAATTAACACAATTTTAATTAAAAAGTATATCATTACTACAATTATTATTACAATTTACACATTTTTTTATTACATACCGGCTTTTTACCGCGACTTCGTCCGTGTGGAATTAAATAAATAATTATTGGTAGCCAATGTGTCTTTCTAGACCATTTTATGTCCATCTAATACTAAATTTCAGCAATATCCGTTGCGCCGCTCTGGAATTATCTTTTAACATCCTTCCATCAATCTAAACTAAACATTCGTATTCATTATATGAGGTTAGATATACACCTTTTGTCTGTTTACATAGAAATATCATCGTGTAAAAAGTTTTGAAAGCATATTATAACGTCACCGAACCCCGCCCCTACATTTCGCAGGCTATCAGACTTGCCGCCGTATATTTCCTAAGGCACTATATTAAATTATTAACGCGACGAGAGAATGACTTTTAGACAACTATAGCCAAAACTTTTTCGTCCATTTGGAAACCAGTTAAATAATGAATAAGATTTCATTCAGACGATGATATAGATAAAAAATTATTATAAGATATTTATGTTTTGGTAATTTTTGTAAATATTTGATTATCAAGGGTAATATGTCAAGTTTATACAGCCAATATTCTACTTTAATGTTAGCAGAAAATAGTTTACCCAGTCACCCTATTTACGACCTCCCGCCAGCGCCTTACCGACCTTTCGAGAATTAGCCTTAATGCTTCCAATAACATGTACAAAATTATTGAGTCGTTTTGTTGTACTCGACATTTAATTAACTGAGCTTATGTTCGTACTTTATTGACGTGGCTTTTACTTTCATATTAACTAACGTAAGGCTGCCAACTTAAAATAATTGTAGACCCGAACGAATAAAAAAAAGTGACGTCAAGGACTTGCAACCCTTAATTTCTTATATGATGAAAAGAAACGACGGCCTGTTATTAACACATGAACAATTGGAACTAAAGTCAAAACTGTGACAGCCCTAGCTATTCGTAATGACCCTACGTATAAAGGTCGTCGCCAATTCACTAACCCAAAGTAATTCTGTGACTACAACTGTGGTAAATTGCAGTTAAATACTGCAAATATAACCGTTAGAATAAATGGAAACGATATCGTGAAACTTATCATTTCTTCTTTATTTTCATAATTTTTATTAATTATGACTAAGGCTAAACATATCAGTTTTTGTCTAAATTATTTTAAAACGTTTTATCTACGTACTCCATTGATATACATACATATATATGATAAAATTTCTTGTTAAATTAGTATATTTTGATGTTAATTCATAGAATATACATAATATATTTTTAATGGGCTTTCTTAGCACGGTTGCCTGGTGAAGTTCGGTCGCGTGTCTACCTTCCGCTTTGTGGACCCCGCGCAGGAGAATCTCATGAACAGGAACTTGGCACAGTCACAGAACTACGGCTCCGGCTCCATATACGACAGGTCAGTTATTGAAGTCGTTCAATCATCTTTTAAATGTTGTAGACAAATGTTCAATTTATTGTAGAAATTTCCATCCTATAGTCATGTAAATTCGAGTAGATGTTTCATTTGTACACTGCAACATTGTTTTTTATATATTTAAGCTCTAACTCCAATTGTATAGATTTAAAATTGTTGCTTGTTAATCACCTCTTTCTACTATTTTGTTATTATGTTCGTTCATTGTTGTTTTTTTTTCGTTGCATGTTTCTGTCACTGGCTCACCACATACGCTTGTTTTACCTTTAACGCGTTAGATCGCCGACGTCGGCGGAGAATAGCGGCGCGATGTCCCCTACCTCGCTCGCGTCCCACCACGCCGACCTCGACACAAACTCGAACGCGAACGTGACCAACGACACCGAGTACCCGGGCACCGCCAGCCCCGTCTCGCACGACGCGTTCGCTTATAGAGACGGCAACGACACCATGTCGCCCTACAACAACAACACGCTCAAACTGGACAACGAGTCGCTCATGATGTCGCAGCACCTGAGCGACTCCAAGGACGACTATATGAGAGATGAGCCCTCCGCCGCAGGCTACGCCGACCAGGAGCAAAGCGCAGCCGTCAGCCGCACCGGCTCACATTACAAGGATAATTACGAGACCACCTTTGATTTAGACGGTAACGTCGAGACGAAGAGCATTTGCAGCGCTAAGAGTGGTGGTTCGGGACACGATAACAGGTATGGAAAGTTTTTGTTGCTTGAAATATTTTGGCACTTAAATTTAGGTCAACACTGCATTTACGTTGGTTATCTTTTATATATAAAATAAAAAGTACATAAATTGAAATTTAATTTTTATAGACGAGAGGTAAGTGCTACAATAAATACAGTGTATATAATAATACGTTAGATGAAAAATAATTAAGTGATAATAGTGTTGAACTAATGTGTCCTTTCCAACATGTAAAATAGCTTGCCCTTAATGGTGAGAAAAGTCCAGATGTGCAAGCCCAGCGGCGGTATCTTACTCCAAGTCGTCCTTTTTTGTTATGAATCATAAATTTTTAAATAGTCGATAGTTGTTTATTCGAAATTATATATTTTGTGAAACACATTACGAATTAAATGTTCACAACTTTTGTTGCTATAATTTGTGATGAATTTTTAAATGAATTCAAACGAATACAATGTAATAATGTCGTATTTTCACAGTATTTTAATAATGTATATTGATGTATGTGTGTGTGCAGGGTGTCAACGTGTGCGCGGCCCGGCCAGGAGGCGATCCTGCCGGCCGTGCTGGAGTTCCCTGAGGCGGGGCAGGCGCAGTTCCTCGCCGCCGTCATCACCAGGCTCGACCCGCACGCGCCCGCCTTCAAATTAGCACCAGTATACACATTATATTTGTGTGCCAGGTACTTGAAGCTTAATTTAAAAAAATATGTATTTAAAAGGTTTTACATATTTTTGGGTAAAATACGCTTGCGTCTCTCTTTTATTGAGCACAAATTGTTGAAGTCATTTTAAAGCGGGTTTGAATTTTATTTATATACTAACTAATACTATTTCCTGTTGATGTTTAATGCGAAGTGTGTATCGACCTCGTCAGATACCGCGCCTCTACGCACTACCGACCGGAGCTGACGCCAACAGAGCGCGCGCACAAGCTGACCGCCTTCCTGCACCACGTTGCTACGCTCATACACGCCACCGTACAGGTAACAACAACAAAACTATAACAAATTGTAAATATTTTATAAAAGTCTCATGTAAAGGTTCCCTTATATCCATTAAAACTATTATAAATAACTAACATTATCTGTTTATTGTATGTTAAAGTAATATAATTCCATAGGAGCGGTGCACGGACTCGGCGGCGCAAGCGTTCTGGATGGCCAACGCGAGTGAGCTGCTGCACTTCCTCAAGTGCGACAGACACATCTCCTCCTTCTCCACGCAGGCACAGGAACTGCTGCCGCAGACTGTACAAAACGCATTTAGGTATACTTACACTTCATAACTTAACAGAATAAGAGCTCTTTATTCGTGATTTTTTTAACTACGGTTTTAAAACTTACGGGTAAAAAATTGAGACCAATTCCCAGATACACGGAAAAATGTTTGGCTAATCGCATTTTGCAACACATATACTGCCTAAATTTACACTCTTTGAACAACATGTATTTATAAAGTGGCATTAAAACAGTATTATTTGTCCAGCAATCTAGTGACGTGTTTCCAAGAGGAGCTGGGGCGCGCGCTGGTGACACTGAACAGTCCGGCGGGCGAGGGCGGCGAGGCGGGCGACGCCACCGAGGCCACCGCGCCCACGCTGCAAGCCCTCGCCGCCGCCATGGTGCTGCTGCGTCGCTGCCGCGTCAACGCCGCGCTCACCATACAGCTCTTCTCACACCTCTTCCACTACATCAACGCATACTGCTTCAACAAGGTAACTACTTATTATATACAGTTTGGCAAAGAGTTATTTTATGGTTTTCGTGTTCGTTTCCTTGTAGAGTATCGTTAACTCACATGTGTACGTTCTAACTCATTAGTTGGTGTTGGAGCCGGGTACGGTGAGCGCTCGCTGGGGCGCAGCGCTATCAGCCCGCCTGGCGCTATTGGCCGCCTGGGCGGAGCGCCAGGGCCTCGAGCTCGCTGCCGACTGCCATCTCGCGCGCACGCACCAAGCCGGTAAAAAACATTTTTGTAACATTCGATATATGGGTGAAACTCAGATGTGAAATTTATCTTATTAATTGGTTTAATTAATTTAACTTATAATTTAACAATTTTTCAAGCTCGGCTGATCCAAGGCGAGTACCGCACGGCGGAGGAGGTGCGCGCGACGCTGTCGGCGTGCGTCAAGCTGAACTCGGTGCAAGTGCGCGCGCTGCTCGCTCCCATAGCCCCGCCCGACATCGTGGACGCCGCCGTCGCGCACGCCCGCGCACTTGCAGACGAACTATACAGGGCCGACGGCAGAGAGGTAAAAACGTACTACATTATACCAACGACGAAACTGTGATGTGAATCAAAAAAAACCTAGTCTCCATGAGATTTGGCTTAATGTTGTTTACTAAACCGTGATTGAATGATAGATCCGCGCAGAGGAGAGCCGGTGGCTGGGCGCGGCGCTTCTGATCCCCGGGGACGGGTTCAGCGCGGAGGTGGTGCGCGGGGTGCCGCCCGGGCTGGCGGAGTTCGTGGCGCCCCTCCAGCGAGGCGCGCTCTGCCGGCTCGTGCACCAGCCGCGCGCGCTCGGCGCCTGGTCCGTCTACCTCGCCACGCACGCCGCGCACGCGCAGCCGCGACACGACACGCGCCCGCTCATCGTGCGCCTCAACAAGAACTCCTCCGGCATGGGGCTCAGTATTGTCGCTGCCAAGGTATATGCTCGATCACTTCACACACTATATACTACTCTCGTGAAATATATTTCAAAAACTTCACATGTTGTGTAAGTGTGTATACAAAACACTTATACCATTTATACATGCTTTCGGTAATAAATACTCATATAAATTCACTATTTTAAAGAGTGTCATTTTTTATAAAATTGTTTCATGTTAACGAACGTAGCTTAAATATGTCTTGTTAACAAATTAATGTTTTATACCAGGGTGCGGGTCAGAGCAAGCTGGGCATCTATATAAAGTCGGTGGTGGCGGGCGGCGCGGCGGCGGCAGACGGCAGGCTGGCGGCCGGCGACCAGCTGCTCTCCGTTGACGGACACTCGCTCGTCGGCATCACACAGGAAAAGGTCACATACATGCAACACACGTACAGTCATAAATCTTTACTTCTCTTGGTTATATTTTTTCATAGTAAATTAATATTCGAATACGATATTTATAGGCAGCAGAATATCTTGTCCGTACCGGACCTACGGTGACGCTGGAAGTGGCAAAGCAGGGCGCTGTGCTGCACGGCCTCGCCACGCTCCTACATCAGCCTGCGTACAACCAGCGTCAAGGTAATACATAAAATAGTTTATAAAAAGCTTGTTGGTATACTTGTTCATATAGAAAGGTTGTGTAAGTGATGTGAGTTGACTGTGCAGAGTACGAGGAGGTGCAGTACGAGGCGCGCGGGCGACGCAACTCGGGCACGTACACCAACCCGCACCCCGCGCTGCTGCGCCCCGCCGCGCCCCTCACTGAGCTCGCCACCGCAGGCACTCATATACATATTTGCCAGCTTCTTTTGTGTTTTATCAATTTTTTTCAGTTTTACGAATGTCCGGTTTCGTTGTGTTCTAACATGGTTTTCTTCTCGTTTTAAGTACTATTTTGTTTTGTTTTCAGTTTCATTTTATTTTATGGTTTTGACATTTCCGTTTGAAGGTGATGGTTTGTTTGTTTTTGTTGCGATATCTATTTTTGGCTTTTGGAATTTGACCATTTTGTATCTTGCCCAGTGTTCATGCGTGTTTCGAATTCCAGGATACGGTCGTCGCCCGATGTATGATCCATTTCATCTTAGAGATGAATCTACCGAGTCGAGTACGGATGATAGCGAGGAGTGTCACCATCACTATCACGGTTCCATTCCCAGGTTGATTATAACATTGGATAGAGAAAATAATCAACTGCAAGACGATCTGTCCCCGGAAACTCCGGGCTGTCCGATCGAACTCAAGAGCGGCCCCGCCTCGGCGCGCCCTATACCTATTTTTACATTTACCTGCGAGGATTTCGACGAACTACAAAGACATAATCAAACCCAGGCCCCGAGCCCTCATAGAGATCGCGAAGAAGCGCCGCCGATTCCCGAGCCCCCCGCAAACTACGATCAGTCGAGTGAAAGCGGCGAGGCTATTTGCTTGCCGCCGAAAATGTCGCCGATCGAGCCGAAGCTTACGCTGGACTTGTTGAATGCGCGCGCAAGGGAGGCGGAGAGCTACCGGCGGCGCTGCACCGCCGGCGACGAGTGCGTCAGCGCCTGCGAGTGTTGCCGCACACCGCAGCCCGACGCACAGCAGATACCTTACATTGACGAGCCCAACTCGGAACCTGTTATATTTGAAAACGATTGCGCCGACGAGAGAGTTGCTACGCCAAAAATCCGAAGGATTCTGCCGTCTGTGTCTATAGATCAATGCGATGAAAAAAAACCGGTGACCGCGGATGCCGAGTGCCAGACGTCTTCCTCCCCCGAGCACGAGGCCACTCAAACTATATCGGAGTCGATGTCTTTAATAGAAAGAAAAAAAGATCTAAGTTTGAATCTCGAAAAAGAATCCAAAAATATAGAAGGCATCCATAGTCGTTTGAAGTCTACATTATTCAATATGTCAAAATCAATTTCTAGTAAATCGGAAGATACCGAGGGACCGTCCACTTTTTCCACTTCGGAATCATTCGATGAAACTATGAATGAAAAATACGAGCGTGTAGATAATGTTATTACAAATGTTATTCAACATGACGCAAAGCAAATATTAGACAGCATCGACAGAAAGTCGTGGAAGTCGCCCGATGAATACCGACCCGCTTTTGGGAAAGTTAAAGCTTTGACGAAACGCTTTAATGAAATGAACTTGAAATACTGTGTCAAAAGCTACAAGCGGAACTGTCAATCTAGTCCCAACCTTTGCGCCCGTGATGATACGAGATCTAAACTAAAAGACTGTTTACCGATTAGCACCAGTTTGGCTGACTTACAGTTTGATCACACTAAAACCGATACTAGCTACACTAAAGATACTAAAATGTCTGATGACGAAGTAAAGAGCATCCTGATACAGCTGGAGGACTGGTCAAGATACGGCTCGAGAGGCAGCGAGGATACTCTCGCACAAGGGAACGAATTTGAATTACCGAATCTACCTTCAGAGGAACAAACCGAAAACGCATCTCAAAACGGTAGTATTATTTTCAACGAATTTGTTGAAAAGAAGCCGCGAACAATAACACTCGATACTATCAAACTGAAGTCGAATCAGTCCAGTATGACTTCTGTTCGGACTAAATCTAGCAAAGATTATATAGCGGAAAGCGGCAGCTGTGAAAAAATTACTGGTCTAAAACCGCCACAAGTGATCGCTGTCACACACAAGCATGCATCGTTACTGGACGTGTCCACAGAAAGGGGTTTAAATGTCAGTCGACACTCGTATGAAAAAGTGGCTCAAAGTTGTCCGGACATTAGCAGTGGCAGTGTAAAAACCCCAACAGTTTGCTCTGCAGCTCTCAACACCTCGCAAGTAATGAGGAACAAATTCGGCGACCAGCTCGGACAACCGCGTAAGACACACAATCGCATGAAATAGGTGTGTTCTAGACCACCGCACTCACTTTAATATCTTTTTTTGATTTTTGCTGCTGCATGTTTGAATTATTTTTGGATTTATTTTATTTGCAGGTTTTAGCCTTAATTTTTATGGCACTGTTTTATTTATCTGTCGTCGTCGTACTGTGATTTACTGCTTATTTTATGCCTTAAAATGATTTTTGAAGCAACTGAATTATTAAGTTATTTAAAGTCTTATTTTTCCGTCCTTTTTTAGTGTAAATACCAACCACACTTTAAATTCTGGCACAGTATATCTTAAACAGAAGGGACTGTCGCATGCCCTTATTATTTACGAATTATTTTTTCTCTTTTTCGATTGCAACTCAAATTTGACATATTTCGTGGGATTACTGTGCAAACTGTAGATGATTGTACAAAAATTTATACTTAGAAATGTTTTTGTATCATCATCAAATCGAATTACAAAATCGTATAGTTCATAAACTAATTAGGTTAATTCTTTAGGAGGTGCTCTCCGGCGCGCGTCAGAACGTGACCTGCCATCGCGGCTGGCTGCGGAGCCCGTAAAGCCTAGCAAGAGTACGCCCGCGCTGCACCACGCCCCGCCCAGTGCGCACCCCGCCCACCCAGCTCACATCGCGCCACAATCACAGCCCCAGCCCGCGCCTTCGCACACGTAAATATTGCCACTCTTTACTTTCTTTTCTTATGATATTTGCTCAGGGCAATGATAAAGTGCAATTGTAAATTTGTAATTCTAAATGTGTTGTATAACTTATTTTCCAGTGGCACCCTCAGTCCCGTAGGCTCGAGCCAGTCGGGCGGCAGCGCTTGGGCGGGCAAGTCGCGCAGCAGCCACAACCTGACTGCCGCCGCACAGGGCGACGCCTTCTACCAGAACCTCTCTTCTGTAAACTCGCACCCACAGGGACACCAAGACAGGTACACTCACTATGCTACTGAATTTTAAATATCAATATAGTTTATCTGTCGATTATAATTATTTGAAAAAGTTTTAACAATATACATTGTTTTATTATGGTTTGAGTTATTCTTTGTTCTTTGTATACAGATGGTGGAATTACCGCACGACTGGCAATAGACCACAGTCCGCTCATTTTTCAGCAGCGGGCTCTGAGCCGCAGTCGGAACCTTCGCCACATCAACAGGTTTGTATTTGGAATATACTAGATACGACAAAAAAATCTTTTCACCTTTATTATATTATATAAAAAAAAAATCGAATTGTTATTTTTTTCTTCGTACAGATTAACAGCGCAAGTTCTGCGAGTATCCGAGCGGCTAAGTTGGCGGAGATGTCAGAAGAAGTCACGAGGAGGCAGCAGCAACAGCAGCAGCAGCAGCTTCTTTCGCAGCAGAAGCAGCACACGCTGCCGCACCAGCACCAGCACGCGCAGCTCAACCAACACCAGTCTCCGCTCGCACATCAGATGTCGCCCCAGCAAATGCAGCACCAGCACCAGAATCAGATCGCCCACCAGGCCAACCATATCCAGAATCAAATGGCACAAACTGGATATCAATCGAGTCAGCTCGATCTGCAATTGAATCAATTGCACCAAAATCAAGCTGCACATCACATGAGTCCTATGAGCCAGCAGGGTGCGATGGGGCAGCACCTGGGCCAGTTCAGCCAGAGCCAGATGCATATCCACCAGAGCGCGGCGCACTACCCGCAGCAGGGGTCACCGCAGCTGCCCGCCGCGCACCCCGCGCACCCCGCTCATCCCGCTCACTCACAGAACATGCACCAGCAGTACGCGCACTCGCAGCTGCAGAGCTCGCCCAACATGTATCACAATCAACATCAGCAACCACAAAGGTCAGTTGTCAAATATTTAGTAAAAAATATTCAATAACAGTAAATTAATTATTTAATGCAGTTGGTTATACAAATTCTATTATTTGTATGTACGCAATAAAATACAAAGTAATCATTATTACATACATTTAAAGGTACGATTGGCATCCTCCTGGCCCGCCGTCGCCACAAAGATCACAACCTCCAGTTGCTCCCAAGCCACAGGTATGCAATAAAAAAAGATTTAAATAAATTTTCTAAATTACTATAAATTAATAAAAAATCAATTTTCTCAGGGCGCGCGGCGGTCAGAGACGGAAGACGAGCAGATACAACAATTGCAGCAGTCGCACAGTACCACCACAGTCCAGCCTGAAGATGGTACCAGATTTTTTTACATTCTACTTCTATGATGTTTAAAAATAACATATTGAAGTGACGCTATAGCTTCAATTTAATAAAATGTTTGTAATAAGTGTCGGTGCTTCTGCACAGAGCGGTACGTGGCTAGCGCCCTGGAGCCACCCGCGGTGTCAGTGTACCCAGCTGGAGGGTCGGCGGGCGCAGGGGGCGCGGCGCGGCAGCAGCCCGCCCACAACCCCTGGCAGCGCGAGGAGCGCGAGCGGCAGGCTGAGGCGCGCCGCGTACAAGCACGTGCACGCAGGTAATGTGCACGCTCACTCTCCATAAGTAATCTATAACTCCCTTCAAACATGTCGCATCAAGCGTTGAAATTTTATGATATATAATACATTTATGATACTTTAATTAACAACTTTTTCTCTTTACTCTATATTTTTTTTCTATTCTCAAGAAAAATTAATAATATGAATGGGTGTTGCAGGGACGCGACTATAGCTCAGTTGCTGGCGCTGGGCGCGTCCCGCACTCCGGTGCAGAACCAGCAACTGCGCGCGCTACAGTTGGAGCGGGACTTCGAGCGACGCGCCACGCAGCACGATCATGTAACTACGCCTTACCTCAATTTATATCACAAATAATTTGTTATATATAAATTGATATTTTCATGTTTAATTTATTTCCGATTAACAGGAAGAGGGTGGAGGCGCAGAACTTGGTGCGGACGAGGAGAGCGACTCACGATCGGCATCAAGATCGCCGTCGCCCGAGCACCAGATGCACATGCAACAGCAGCAGCAGCAGCAGCTGGATAAGCACTCGCAGCAAATGCAGCAGCACACGTCACAAATACAGCAAATGGCGCAGCACTCCCACCATATGCAGCAACAACAGTCGACTCATGCGCATCAGATTCAACAACAACACCTGGCGCAACACTCCCAGCACCTTCATCAACAGCACTCGCAACACGTGCAGCAGCAACATTCTATGCACCACTCGCAGCAGATACAGCAATCGGCTCAGCAACAGCAGTCTCTGCCGCAGCAACAGCAACTGCAGCAACCACCCAAGTCTATACTCAAATCTAATCCACGCAGCGACATTACCAATGGATATGCCGCCGATACAGTTAGTATCGCATACGTCTTGTTACACCTTGAGTATGGCAGTAATATACAATGACTGAATGGTATATTGATATTTTTTCCAGACGTTGGAGGAGAGTCGCATGTCGGAGCTCGCCGAGAGCGTGTCAGGACTGAGCGTGTCTGGGGGCGCGCCTGCTCCCCCCGAGCGCGGCTCCTCCTTCGCGGTGATGGCGGGCCGGCGCGCACTTTCTCCCGCCGCCTACGATGCGCACGCGCACGCC